>NC_045959.1:56065054-56210054 GCF_010909765.2 Amblyraja radiata | reverse complement strand
GGAGCGGAGGGCACGTAATACCCTCATCGTAACTCCTCATAAAATACAGATCAAACTTCAAACTGGTAAGTTCTCATTTAATCTTACTATTTTACTTCGGAGTCACGTGAGTGACTACGTGAAGATTTCAAAGCTCTGTGATTTCAAACCGTGTAACAGTTTCATTTCACTCACTGCCGAAGTTCTTGAGGGAGGAAGTGTTATCGTAATGAACCAATGAGTCTATTTGTAGAAAAAGACAATGGTATTTTTTAAACAATAACAACAAAGAATTAAGTTGCTCCCCTGGGCTTAAATTAAATATTTGCAGTTCGTAAATCTTTACTGCAAATAAACCAGGTTTTGCCAACGGCTTATTATAAAATTTCTGAATGGTCTTTTCCCTTCCCACCATCCTGCTGTAGCCAGGATGTGGTCTATAGGCATGTCCATTCTTTAGCCGTCGACATGGATGCTGCCCTGGTGGAATAAAATTTGTACATGTTAGTGTTTATCCCAGCAGTTTCTAGCACCTGCTTGAGCCATCTCGCAATGGTTTGGCTCGTACCCCACCATAAGGTTTTTGTGACTGACCCACAAAGCTTTTCATCTCCCTCGAATATTCTGGTTGTGTCTATGTAGGATAGTAGGTGGGTCATGGCACATAACCGTGGTTCTGGTGGGTAAGCCACGACTGGATTAGGTGTTCCTGGTCTGCTCTGTTTGACCAGTCGCTGGATAACGACAGATCTGGTCTGGAGCTGTGATCATGTTGTCCAGTCGCAATAGTGTAGTGACTGGACCCTCTGAGCGGATACAAGTGCCATCAACATGAGCGTCTTTAGTGTAGCTTGCTCGAGGCCGGGGGATCTGGCTGGTGGCCATTCCCTGAGATATGTCAGGACCACACTGATATCCCAAATATGGGTATACCTGGGCTTAGGGCTTGATATTGTAAATGCCCTTCATCAGTTTTACCACCAGTGGATGGGATCCCATCGCCTGTTGTCCTGGCGCTGGTTTGAGATAAAAGCAGAAAGAGCACTCTGCGCTGTGTTGATGGCACTGTAGCTGATCCCTACATCGTGGTGTAGATGGCCAGGAACTCCAGTATGTTGGTGGCTGTAGCTGTTGCGTATGTTGTCCCTGTTTCCTGGCAGTACTTCTCCCTTTTTTGATGCTGGTTAAGTACTGCTTCTTGGTGGATGTTCGAAGGGATGCCGACATGGTGGTGATGGTTTGTTTGGACTTGAATCCCAGTTCCAGGTAAGGTCTGTTCAAACTTGCAACCCAGGCGTTTAATTTTCTCATGGCATGGGTGTTTAGCTTACCTGGTAGGTAAGTAGCTGATAGCCAAATATGTCTTTCGACACACCATTGCCAAATCATGTTGACCAATTTGTCGCATGATAATGATTTTATGCCACCCATATGGTTAATATAAGCCATCACCGTAGTATTTATCAATTTGTAAACGAACATGCAAGTGCTGCATATTAGATACATATGCTTTTAAACCATAAAAGGCGCCCAACATCTCTAGATAGTTAATGCCCAGTGTAAGTAGTAATGATGACTCTAGGTTAGTCCATCTACCACTTGTGCTGGATATGGAGTTAGTCGCTCCCCAGCCTTGGGCACTGGCATCTGTTTGAATAACTAAAGTAGGGTTAGTGATAAAGATAGGGCTGAAACTATGCCAAACGTTTTCTGCCCACCACTGTAGCTCTGATATTGCTTCAGTGGGTAAGTTCATGACACGATCATAGTGACCTGTATGTCGTTTTATTGCCCGTACCTTTGCTCTCTGTAAATTTTTTGATAGTGCAAAGGTCCGAATTGTGTAGCCGGAAATGCTGCTACCATTTCCCCAATTACTCTTGCTACTTGTCGAATAGTTGGTCGCTCGTTGACCATTAATTTGTTGCATGATTGTGCTAATTCAACCATTTTTGCCTTTGGCAAGGTAACAGTCATATGGACTGAGTTAATTGTGAAGCCCAGGTAGTCCATGATAGTGGATGGCTTCAACTTAGATTTATCTGGATGTAGGACGAACCCCAGAGTTTCGAGGAGCTGTTTTGTAGCTGATACTGCTGCCACAGCCAATTCCATCGTTTTCCCTACTATCAGAATATCCTCCAGATATGCCATGACAATATGTTTTTGTTTTCTTAGTATTGCCATGGCTGGGTTCAATATTTTGGTGAATAATCTTGGGCTGAAGTTCGCCCATAGGGCAATGCTTTGTACCATCCAGATAAATTTTAGGTATCTGCGATGATCCTTGTATATGGGTACTAGATAGTAAGCATCTTTAAGATAAATGCTTGCCATGAAGTGTCCTTTGGAATTCAGTTGTTTGGCAGTAACATATGTCTCCATTTTGAAATGTATATACTTAACAAATTTGTTTAGTGATGTTAAGTCAATGATGATGCGACAGCCACCATCTTTTTTGGTTTTAGTGAATATATTCGATACAAATTCCAAAGGTTCATGTTTGGTCTTTTCGATGACCCCCTTTGTGATAAGTCTCACCAGTTCAGCTTGTCCCTCACGTTTCTCTTTGACGGAGGGAGAAATACCCTTTGGGGCCATTGTTGAACTGGCGGCGTTTTTTCTGACATGAATTGTATTTTATATCCTCTAATGCTGTTGAGTATATACTTGTCACTCGTGACCATACCCCATGCTTCTTTAAACAAGTGTAATCTCCCCCCTGTTAATAAAGCACCCTTATTCTCTATATGCTGGTAGGGACCAGACCCACCTACCTCCATGGTTATTGGCGATTCTGTTTCTTCATTTTCCTGAAGATTTTGTTCTGACGTGCTGGCGATGTTGGGGGGGAGGCGCATTTTCCAGAGGGTTCGCTGCGGGCCATAGAAACATAGAAACATAGAAAGTAGGTGCGAGAGTAGACCACCAGGTCCGTCGAGCCCGCACCGCCATTCGCTCATGGCTGAACACTAAACAGACACACTTACCCACAAACAGTAGACACAAGACACAGAACACAAGACACTACCCTCCCCTTTATACCGCTATCACCCCTCTCCACCCCAAGAACCGCGTGATCTCCTGGGGGAGGCAAAAAAACGGATAAAAACCCAGGTCCAATTCGGGAAAAAAAATCCGGGAAATTCCTCTCCGACCCCAATCCAGGCGATCGACACTTGTCCAGGAGATCACTCAGGTCTTACTATACTAACCATACCTAGGTCCATATCCCTGCCCTCTCCCCGTAGCCCCTTATCCCCTTGGCAGCTAAAAAACCATCTATTTTAGACTTAAATATATTTAACGTTTCTGCTTCCACTGCTCCATGGGGCAGTGAATTCCATAAATTAACCACCCTCTGGGTGAAGAAGTTCTTCCTCATCTCAGTTTTAAAAGAGCCCCCCCTTATTCTGCAACTATGTCCCCTAGTTCTAGTTTCCCCGATCATTGGGAACATCCTCGGTGCATCCACCCGATCAAGGCCCCTCACGATCTTATATGTTTCAATGAGATCGCCTCTCATTCTTCTAAACTCCAAAGAGTAGAGTTCCAGCCTACTTAACCTTTCCTCATATGTCAATCCCCTCATTGCAGGAATTAATCTTGTAAACCTTCGCTGCACTGCCTCCAGGGCTAGTACATCCTTTCTTAAGTATGGACCCCAGAACTGTACACAGTATTCCAAATGTGGTCTCACTAATACTGTGTACAGCTGCAGCAAGACCTCCGTGTTTTTATACTCAATCCCCCTAGCAATAAAGGCCAAAACTCCATTGGCCTTCCTGATTGCTTGCTGCACCTGCATACTAACTTTTAGTGATTCATGTACTAATACCCCTAGATCCCTTTGCGTTGCATTACAACGCAGCTCCTCCTCATTTAGAAAATAACTTGCCCTATCATTTTTTTTCCCAAAGTGAATGACTTCACATTTATTAGTATTACATTTCATCTGCCAAGTTGTTGCCCACTCACCTAGCTTATCTATATCCTTTTGCAGACTCTTCCTATCCTCCTCGTCCCCTACTTTTCCTCCCATTTTTGTATCGTCCGCAAATTTTGATATATTACACTTGGTTCCCTCCTCCAAATCATTTATATAAATTGTGAACAACTGGGGTCCCAGCACCGACCCTTGCGGAACCCCGCTAGTTACCGGTTGCCATCCCGAGTATGAACCATTTATCCCCACTCTCTGCTTCCTATTTGTTAGCCAATCCTCTACCCATGCTAATATATTACCCCCAATCCCATAATTTTTTATTTTTAGCAATAGTCTCTTATGTGGCACCTTGTCAAAAGCCTTTTGGAAGTCCAAGTATACCACATCCACCGGTTCCCCTTTATCCACCCGGGTTGTTACTTCCTCAAAGAATTCGAGCAGATTCGTTAAACAGGACTTCCCCTTCACAAAACCATGCTGGTTCTGTCCGATGAAGTCATGTTTATCCAAGTGCCCCGTTAGTGTTTCTTTAATAATTGTCTCTAACATTTTACCCACCACCGATGTTAGACTAACCGGTCTATAGTTACCCGCCTTCTGTTTACTTCCTTTTTTAAATATAGGTGTTACATTGGCCATTTTCCAATCCACTGGGACCGTTCCTGCCTCCAGGGAGTTTTGGAAAATTATCACCAATGCATCCACAATCCCCACCGCTATCTCCCTCAAGACCCTTGGATGTAATCCATCAGGCCCAGGGGATTTATCCTCCTTCAGTCTCATTAATTTCCCTAATACCACCTCCTTGGTGATCTTAATAGTATTTAGCTCCTCCATTCCTACCGCCCCCTGTTTATCCAGCGTTGGAATATTTTTTGTGTCTTCTATGGTGAAGACTGATACAAAATACTCGTTTAATGCCTTTGCCATTTCCATGTTCCCCACCAACAACTCTCCAGTCTCACCCTCCAATGGACCAACGTTCACCTTAGCCACCCTTTTTCTTTTTATATAGCTATAAAAACTCTTACTATTAGTTTTTATGTTGTTCGCTAAATTCCTTTCATAGTCTATTTTCCCCGTCTTAATTAATCTCTTAGTTATTTTTTGCTGACCTTTAAATGCTTCCCAATCCTCTACCCTCCCACTATCTCTGGCTACCTTATATGCCCTTTTATAGTTTTACTGAGCCATGGCTGACTGTTCTTACCCTTACCCCTTTTTTTCTTCATAGGAATAAATTTTTCTTGAAGGTTATACAGTAGATCCTTAAACGTACACCACTGCTCATGTACCGTCTTATTCTTGAGTCTGCTATCCCAGTCAACTTTGATCAGCTCAGTCTTCATACCTTCATAATCCCCCTTATTTAGACTAAGCACCCTAGCCTGAGTTTCAACCTGCTCCCCTTCTATTTGAATATGGAATTCGACCATATTGTGGTCACTTGTTCCCAACGAGTCCCTAACTATGACATTTTTAATTAATCCTGCTTCATTACACAGGACCAGATCCAAGATTGCCTCCCCCCTTGTCGGTTCTGTGACATACTGTTCTAGGAACCCGTCTCTAATACATTCTATAAACTCTTCCTCTAGTCTACCCTGCCCAGTTTGGTTTGCCCAATTAATATGAAAATTGAAGTCCCCCATGATTACAGCAGTTCCCTTTTTACATGCGTCAACTATTTGCAGATTTATGTTCTGACTAACAGCGTCACAGCTATTTGGAGGTCTATAAATTACACCCACTAGTGTTTTTTTCCCCTTGTTATTCTCTATCTGTACCCAAGCTGTTTCACTATCCTGATCCTTCAACGCAATATCCTTCCTCTCTATTGCCGTTATTCCCTCCCTTATTAAAAGGGCCACCCCTCCTCCCTTTCTTTCCTGTCTATCTTTTCTAATTGTCGAGTACCCCTCTATATTTAACTCCCAGTCCTGATCCCCTTGCAGCCATGTCTCCGTAATGGCCACGATATCATAACTATATATACTTAATTGCACCGTTAATTCATTTATCTTATTTCGAATACTCCGTGCATTTAGATAAAGCACTTTCAGATGATTTTTACTACCCTTCCTTTCCGTTTTTGCCTTTTTTACATCTAGAGCTTTATCTTCACACATTCTGGATCCTCCTGTCACATTTTGATTTTCCGCTTCCCCACTGATACCCTGCTCTATTTCCTCTACCCCTGCCGTTATTACCCCCCTTGATACCTCCCCCCCACTACTTAGTTTAAAGACCTCTCTACTGCCCTAGTTATATGATTTGCCAGGACCCCAGTCCCAGCACCGTTCAGGTGAAGTCCGTCCTTACAGAACAGATCCCCCCTGTCCCAGTACTGGTGCCTAATCTTAAAAGATCTTTGGGGATAATGTGCGGACCCCAAGCGTTCACCAGTCCCATATTGCGGACGTCGACTGGTGGATGCCGTGGGGTGCTGCCGCTTGGGTATCGGAGGTCTTGGTTTGCTCGTCCCGGGGCCTGCCCTCATTAGGTCGAAGGTTTTTGATGCTTCCTGCATCTCCTTCAGTTTTTTATTGAAATCTTTCCCAAATAGCAGCGCGTCCGTCTCCGCAGCTGGGGCTTTACACAAGCCAGCAAATTTGGGATTGAGGGCAGGTCTTATGTTTCCCTCCGGAGATTGTTGATCTCAAATTGTGTGGTACACATTAATGCCAGCACCTGCTGGCAGGTATCCATCTCCGTGGTCTCCACGGAATGAGCAAAAGGCTGTGATGGCCGACGTCAGGAGCCTTAGGATCCGCTGTAGCTTGAGTTCTTGGGTCCGGATGTGTGACCCACTTTTTACTTTGAGGGCCTCACCGTTTTCTGGTGCTGTGTTGTTTCAGCACCTCAGCGAGCACCTTTTCCAGTAATGGTTGATGCTGGCCGCCATTCTTGGTTCCAGCGGTGCTCCAGCCCGTGGGGTTGCTACAAGCGGTCCATCACACCCGACAGCTCTTCATGTTCCTGCACCCCTGGCATACTCCCTAATTCGTCCGCCTGCCCCTGTTCCAGACCAGCCCAGCCCTGGTCACCAATGCTAGCCTCCAGTAATGAGGGAGCAGAGGGCAGTGCATGAAACACTGTGGAGGGGGTGCCTGACCTCCCTCCGCGAGAGCGCTCTTTCTGCGCATCTCGCTGGAGCTGCTCCAATTGCTGTTGGATGCAGCTCAGGCGGCTGTCTCTCCTCCATTTAGGTGGAGACATGTCCCCGTCCGACGAATCGGACGCCACCGGCCGGATGCCTGTTCGGATGGCTAGACATCCAGCCCGCAGTTCAGGCACTAGCGGGACTGGGCTCGGCGCGGTGATGGGGATAGCGGAGCGCCCGGTAATTGTTCCTACCGCCTTCTTCTGGAGCTTTTGTGCCTTGTAGATGCGAGAGCGCCCCTCAAGCAGCGCGTCTCGCAGGCACCTGCTCCGTGAGCCGCTCCAGCGGCTCATGCGGCTCTCTCTCCCCCCGTGCGGGTGGAGAGACGTCCCGTCCGACATCGGGAACACCTGCCGGATGCCTCTCGAGTGGCTATGCATCCAGCCCGCTGCTCAGGTACTAGCGGGCTGGCCTCGGCACGGTGTCGGGGAATTACGGAACACCGGGTAATGCTCCTACCGCCTGTTGCTGCCCCCCTCCCCAACGGGTAAACGTTCCTCCTTGAACGGGGGACAGTTTTGTTCCAGAGCCTTTTTCTCTGCCTGTAAAAAACACAAGCAGAAAAAGGCTCACCTGTAAAAGAAAACCCGACCTCAGGGTACTCACCTGACGGTCCGGTTCATTCTGTAGCGGGAGAGCCTAACTCCCGTTGCAGGCCGCTGTTGCACTGCTGGCGTAATGCCGCGCCTGCGCACTGAGCGGGTTCTTCACGTGACTCCGAAGTAAAATTAGGCCATTTGGACCTTCTCCCCATAACCTGTACTAATCAAAAATATATCTGTAGACAAACTCCAGACACGCAATGTGATCCAAAATCATCTTTAATTAGCACTTAAACTTTAACAGCATGAAGGATGGTTAGATGTCAAAACATGCCAACTGCTGCTCGAACTGAGTAGTGCCAGAAGCAAGTGTTAATATAAACGTTATAGCGGGGTGGGGTTAATGATGCTAACTATGTGTGATTGGTTAACATGCATAATCGATCTACAATATCTATCCTTGCCTTAAAAATATCCACTTACTTGGTCTCCACAGCCTTCCAGAAAGAATTCCAGATTCATCGCCGTCTGACGAAAGACATTTCTCCTCATTTCCTTCCTAAAATAACTTCCTTTAATTCAGAGGCCATGATCTCTGGTCCTAGACTCTCCCACTAGTGGACACATTCTCTCCACATCCACTCTATCCAAGCCTTTCACTATTCTGTATGTTTCAATGAGGTTCCCACTCATTCTTCTAAACTACAGCGAGTACAGGTCCAGTGCCGACAAACGCTCATCATATGTTAACCTACTCATTCCTGGGATCATTCTTGTAAACCTCCTCTGGCCCCTGTCCAGAGCCAGCACATCCTTCCTCAGATATGGTGCCCAAAATTGCTCACAATATTCCAAATGCGGGCCTTACCAGCGCCTTACATCCCTGCAGCCTCAACCGAATGCGGCCTCATCATTACATCCCTGTTTTTGTACACAAGCCCTCTTGAAATAAATGCTAGCATTGACTTTGCTTTCTTTACTACCGATTCGACTTGCAGATTAACTTTTTGGAAATCATGCACCAGCACCTCCTAAATGCCATTATATGCAAAATGAATTTCACTATGTAATGTTTAAATGCATATGCGACGATAAATATCCATTAAACCATTGAACCATTCACACTATTCCCTTTATCCTGTATCTGTAAGCTGTGGACGTCTCAATTATAATCATGTATAGTCTTTCCACTGACTGGTTAGCATGCAACAAAAAGCTTTTCACTGTACCTCGGAACACATGATAATAAACTAAACTAAACTAACCACTCTACAGTTTGACTGAGAGCTGCCCAATGTACGAGCAATAAGAACTGTAAAATATTTCCATCACTGCCGATTTTAGCGCCAAATCCTTGTCAGTGTATAAAGAAATGAAACGGTGAAAATCGTACAGCAGATCAAACAAGTGAGGCATGGCTTAATTTTAAATAAAGTATTCACTGGTGGACGGGAAACATTTGTCTAACGCACACAAACCAGGCAATGTAAATAAATGCTTCCGTTTATCAACCACTGTATGGGAACTGAATGCAGAGTGCTGGAGTAACTCAGCGAGTCAGGCAGTATCGGTGGAGGACATGGATACGTGAGGTGCCTGTGGTGTACTTGATGGGAATATGCAAGATACACGTTAGTGGGTGACTGGGATTGATGGAATTGCTGAGAGCTAGCACTCAATGGGCTAAACAAACATCCTCCAACCTCATCTACTGTATCCGCTGTTCCAGGTGTGGACTCCTGTATATTGGCGAGACCAAGCGCAGGCTCTGCGATCATTTCACTCAACACCTCTGCTCAGTTCGCCTAAAGCTACCTGATCTCCCGTTGCTCAGCATTTTAATTCCCCCTCCCATTTCCACACTGATCTTTCTGTCCTAGGCCTCCTCCATTGTCAGAGTTAAGCCCAGCGCAAATTGGAGGAACAGCACTTCATATTTTGCTTGGGTAGCGTCATACCCTAACGGTATGAACATTGACTTCTCTAACTTCAAGTAGCCCTTGCTTTCCCGCTTTCTCCATCCCCTCCACTTCCCAGTTCTTCTACCAGTCTTACTGTCTCCGACTACATTTTATCTCTGTACCACCCACTCTCCTGACATCAGTCTGAAGAAGGGTCTCGACCCGAAACGCACCCATTCCTTCTCTCCAGAGATGCTGCCTGTCCCGCTGAGTTACTCCGGCATTGTGTTTCTATCTTTGATAGAACAGAGCAGCACAGGAACAGGCCCTTCGGCCCACATTGTCCATGCTGAACATGATGCCAAGTTAAACCAAGCTCCTCAGCCTGCACATGATCCATATCCCTTCATTCACTGCATATCCATGGGCCAGTCTAAAAGCCTCTTAAACACCACTCATATCTACCTCCACCACCACCCTTTAAAAAAGAATCATAACATTTATTCAATTATTTAAAATAATATTTACACTACAATAAAACAAACCAGAACCCACCACCATAATACAATACAAACATATATCCTAAATAAACTACTATACAACTATGTTACAATCCTTATCAAGGATGCATTCAACCCCCTGCGGTGCCCAGTGGTTCCAGAAATCCCCCAGGGTGCCCGTGGACAGCGGCGTAGTCCCTTTCTAGTACCACCCGGGCATGGACGTAACCCCAGAAAAGGGGCAGGCAGCCGGCTCGGGTAGAGCCCTCTTCCCCCTGGCGCTGTGACTCACGGATGGCCAGCTTGGCCAGGCCCAGGAGCAACCCAACCAGGACATCTTCAGCCCTACCCTCTCCCCTACGCATAGGGTGTCCAAAGATGAGAATAGTGGGTGAGAAGTTCAGCCAGAAGGCAAGGTGCAGCCCCTTTAGATATTGGAACAGTGGCTGCAACCTCACACACTACATATACACGTGGAACACAGACTCTTCCAACCCGCAAAATTGGCAGCAGCTGGCGAGTCTGTGAACCGCGAGAGAAACAGGTTTCAGGGGACTCCTCGGTGCAATACCCTCCACCCCAGGTCCCCAATGTAGAGGGGGAGAATCCCTGCATAGAAGGACCCTCACCGGGGGCCCCCCTCGCGACCGGAAGGCAACACTGACCGCCACTACACCACCCTTGGCAGCTTCTTCCAGGTCCCCACCAACCTCTGTGTAAAAACTGCCTCACACATCTCCTTTAAACATTCCCACTCTGACCTCAAAGCTATTCCCTTTAGGCTCCAACATTTCCACCCTGGGGAAAAAGGTTCTGACTGTCTACCCTATCCATGCCTCTCATAATTTTATATACTTCTATCAGGTCTGCCCTCAGCCTGTGAATTTCCAGAGAAAACAAGCCAAGTTTGTCCAATCTCACCTCGTAGCCAATACTCCCTAATAGAAACATAGAAGCATAGAAACATAGAAAATTAAGTGCAGGAGGAAGACATTCGGCCCTTCGAGCCAGCACCGCCATTCATTGTGATCATGGCTGATCACCCACAATCAGTAACCCGTGCCTGCCTTCTCCCCATATCCCTTGATTCCGCTAGCCCCTAGAGCTCTATCTAACTCTCTTTTAAATCCATCCAGTGACCTGGCCTCCACTTCCTTCTGTGGCAGAAAATTCCACAAATTCACAACTCTCTGGGTGAATAAGTTTTTTCTCATCTCAGTTTTAAATGGCCTCCCCTTTATTCTTAGACTTGGCCTGGTTCTGGACTCCCCCAACCAACATTGGGAACATTTTTCCTGCATCTAGCTTGCCCAGTCCTTTTATAATTGTATTTGTTTCTGTAAGGTCCCCTCTTATCCCTCTAAATTCCAGTGAATATAAGCCCAGTCTCTCCAATCTTTCCTCATATGACAGTCCTGCTATCCCGGGGATTAACCTCGTGAATCTACGCTGCACTGTCTCAATAGCAAGGAGGTCCTTCCTCAAATTAGGAGACCAAAACTGCACACAATACTCCAGATGTGGTCTCTCCAGGGCCCTGTACAACTGCAGAAAGACCTCTTTACTCCTATACTAAAATCCTCTTGTTATGAAGGCCAACATGCCATTAGCTTTCTTCACTGCCTGCTGTACCTGCATGCTTACTTTCAGGCATAATTGCTGAGGCATCAAACCTCCTCCGCACCCTCTCCAAAGCCTCCACATCCTTCCTGTAATGGGGCAAGCAGAACTACATGCAATACTCCAAAAGCGGTTTCGGCCCGAAACGTCGCCTATTTCCTTCGCTCCATAGATGCTGCTGCACCCGCTGAGTTCCTCCAGCAATTTTGTGTACCTGCAATACTCCAAATGCAGCTTAACCCACGTCCTATAAAGATCCAACATAAATGATTTAATGAACTTAATTTTTTCGCACAATAAAAGTTCTATGTCATAAGCAAATGTATGAGAATGATAGATTGCAGTCAAGAGAGTCAAAATTGTTTAATTGATATATGCATCAATATCAGAACAATGAAATTCTTACTTGCAGCAACATAACTAGCCAGTAAGCACAATACTCCGATCATATAACGTAGATAATATGGCTGCATTGTGGCACAGCAGTAGAGCTGCTGCCTTACAGCACCAGAGAACCGGTTTCCTTCCTGACCACGGGTGCTGTCTATATGGAGTTTGTACGTTCTCCCCGTGACCACGTGGGCTTTCTCCAAGTGGTCCGGTTTCCTCCTGCGCCCCAAAGATGTACAGGTTTGTATGTTAATTGGCTTCGGTAAAATTTGTAAATTGTCCCTAGTGTGTAGAATAGTGCTAGTTTACAGGGATCGCTGGTCGGCACAGACTCAGTGGGCTGAAGTGCCTGTGTCCACATTGTATCTCTAAAATAAATTAAACTAACATATAGAATCATCGAATCAAACAGCACAGACATGGACCACTGTGCTTCTGGCCCTTCTTCAGACTGATTGGGTTTCTGGTCCTTCCTGGTGAGGGATGGAGGTGTAAAGGGACTGCACATCCATGGTAAAGATGCAGCAAAGGGGGGACCCAGGCATTGAAAGTTATTGAAGAGTGGAGGGTATCTCGAATGTCTCATGGATGATCAGCCATGATCACAATGAATGGCGGTGCTGGCACGAAGGGACGGATGGCCTACTCCTGCACCTATTGTGTATTGTCTATTGTCTCAATGTACTTGTCATGGTTGCAATTCTGCCTTGCACCACTTGGGGGCGATGCTGCGCTTTGGGCAGCCTGCAACCCAGCAAAATGTAACCCTTGTATTCCCTCTCTCTCCGTCCCTCCCTACCCTAGTCATCGTACTAGTTTCACTGTCGTCCTGGTGAGTTTCACTGTCTGCACAACTCAATATCACCTACCCCACAGCTAACAATGCACCATTGTGGGCTCCACCTTTCCTTGATCGTCATTGCTTTTTACATACCTTTCATTCATTTATTCTACAGTATGTGCCATCGATATCTCTTGTTTCCCTCTCCCTTGACTCTCAGTCTGAAGAAGGGTCTCGACCCGAAAAGTCACCTATTCTTTTTCTCCAAAGATGCTGCCTGGCCTGTTGAGTTACTCCAGCTTTTTATGTCTATCTTCGGTGAAAACCAGCACCTGCAGTTCCTTCCTACACATTCTGGCTGCACTTTCTAAACTGCCTGGTGAAAGAAGCAGAGTCCATCCAGTGATGCAAGAACACTGAACTGTGCCCAACACTGTCCAAGGAGGTGGCTTTGTAAATTGCTCGTTCTAAGCTTCCCGCCAGTCTAGTTTCAGTCAAAAATCACTGAATCAAGCACTTGATCGACTAATCTTTATTTTGACAAAACACGATGACAGTTCCAACTACTGTACCTAACCACTGCGGGTTCGATCCTCGTATCTGCCTGTTCAAGCCCTCTAGGCCTCGCTCAAACAGAGACACTCCAGCAGGTCACGCAGTCCTAAGAGCTCTCCCAGAAGATCGACGCGGGGCCTCGTGGCAGCGGACTTTTATAGGGGCCGAACCACATGGGGGTGGTCTCTTTACAATCCAATTATAGATATCGATTAACCCCATACATAACAGACATTTCCCTAACCCAATAATACAGCAGCTAATACATTGTATTCAAACAGGGCTTCTCAGGGAAGCAAACATAGCAACATTTACCCTGATCTGCAAAAATAATTAGCAGGTCTGTCAACTCACTTAATAAAGAACACAAACTGCTGGAGTAACTCAGCGATTCAGGCAGCATCTCTGGAGAATATGGATAGGTGACGTTTCTAGTCAGGACACTAAACACACCAATGCATATTGACCATCACCTACTCCTGTACCTTCTTCCCGACAGTTGTAGTAAAATGAGAGGGTGTCCAGGGTAGTTTCCCAGTTCTTTAGTTTAGTTGAGTTTTGTTTATTATCACGTGTACCGAGGTACAGTGAAAAGCTTTTGTTGCGTGCTACTCAGTCAGCGGAAAGACAATATATGATTACAATCGAACTGTCTACAGTGTACAGATACATGATAAGGGGAATAATGTGAATAACATTTAGTGCAAGGTAAAGTCCAGTAAAATCAGATCAAAGATAGTGCGAGGATCTCCAATGAGGTAGATAGTGGCTTAGGACTGTTCTCCAGTTGTTGGAAGGATAGTTTTGTTGCCTGATAACAGCTGGGGTGAAACCTATTCATGTTTTCCAGGGATGCTGCATGACCCGATGAATTACTCCAAGACTTTGTGTCTTCTTTTGTAAACCAGTATCTGCAGTTCCTTCTGTCTACATTTTGTCTGCTCCACGTTGAAATCTTCTCAAGGTATGCCAACTTTGAAATAGTTCTTCTCCAGTCTAAGAAAGGTCCCGAAATAAAACCTCACCCTTTCATCTCCTCCAGAGATGTTCCTGACCCTCTGAGTTACTCCAGCACTTTGTCTCTTTTTCTGTAAACACAGTACCCATAGATTAAAAAAGGTATAGAAGGCGGCCCGGTGGCGCAGTGGTAGAGCTGCTGCCTCACAGTGCCAGAGACCCGGTTCGATCCAGACTACGGGTGCTGTATGATCGGAGTTTGTATGATAATTGAAGTGCGGTTTGTAGGATAATTGGCCATCTGTAAATTGCCGCTGGTGTCTTGGGAGTGGATGTGAAAGTGGGATAACATAGAACTGGTGTGAATGGTCGGAGTTGACTTGGTGGACCAAAGGGCCCATTTCCATTCTGCAGCTCTGAAACTACAAAACAATGTAAGCTCTGGTGAGGTGCAAAGCTGATTTTAGCCTTTACTTTATTTAGAGGTACAATGTGGTAACAGGCCCTTCAGCCCACCGAGTGCATGCTGACCAGTGATCACCTAGTACACCAGCACTATCCTACACACGAGGGACAAATTACAATTTACAGAAACCAATTAACTTACAAAACTTTGGAGTTTGGGAGAAAACCGGAGCACCCTGAGAAAATCTATACAGTTCACAGGGAGAACGTACAAACTCCGTACAGACAGCACCTGTGCACTAGGATGAAACCCGGACTCTGGCGCAGTGAGGCAGCAACTCTACCGCTGCGCCTTCATGCTGCCCTGTGACCTCAGTCATAGAGTCGTACAGCGTGGGAACAGGCCCTACGGCCCAATTTGCCTACACTGATCACCATGCCCCATCTACACTAGTCCCATCTGCCTGCGTTTGGCACATACCCCTCTAAACCTGTCCTATCCATGTACCTGTCTAATTGCTTCTTAAATGTCGCAATAGTACCTGCTTCAACTACCTCCTCCGGAAGCTCATTTCATATACAAACACCCTTTGTGTGAAAAAGTTATACAATAACTCATTCCCCCTTCACCTTAAACCTGTGCCCTCTGGTTCTCGATTCACTACTCTGGGCAAGAGTCTGTGCATCTACCCAATCTATTCCTCTCATGATTTTGTACACTTCTATAAGAACTCACTCATCTTCAAGTGCTCTAAAGGAATAGAGTCGCAGCTTGCTCAACCTCTCCGCATAGCTCAGTTCCTCAAGCCCTGGCAACGTCATTAGTGTTAGAGCTTTCAGCCTTAGTCAGCAGAGTGAGAGATTTATAATCAGTGCAGTGTGGAGGAAGTTACCAAGGCAACGCTAAAACAAATTAAAAAGATAAGGAAGCGTAAGCATCTGAGATAAACTGAACAGAGTTTGCTCAGCACACAGCATTGTGCAGATAAGGCAGTGAGTCAGCTGGACAATATTTGGCCGTTCCATGCTGGGGAACAGAGATGTCTTCCCAGTACAGAGTGGCACAGTGGTGCGACTGTTCAGGCCGCACTGTGGCGCAGCAGTAGAGTTGCTACCTCACAGCGCCAGAGAACCAGGTTTGATCCTCGCCTTTGCCCTCCGGTTCTTGATTCCCCTGCCCTGGCTAAAAGACTTTGTGCATTCACCTTATCAATTTCTCTCATCATTTTATACACCTCTATAAGATCATCCCTCAGCCCCCTGCACTCCAAGAAAGAAATTCCTAGCCTGCCCAACCTCTCCCGATCGCCCAGGCTCTCGAATCCTGGCAACATCCTCTCAAACCTTCTCTGCACTCTTTTCAGTTTAATGACATAAATGTTCCTAGACTCTCTAGTCAGAGAAACACTGTGCTTGCAACCAACCTTTCAGACCCTCGTCATAAGTAATGTTTCCATGACATTACCTCTCCTCCCGGTCATCATCTTGAGGATGCCAAAGATAGACTCAATGTGCTGGAGCAACTCAGCGGGTCAGGCAGCATCTCTGGAGAGAATGGATAGTAACATTTTGGGTTGGGAACCTCTTCAGACTTGCAAACCTGGAGACCTTCAGGTCTGAAGAAGGGTCCCGACCCAAAACATCACCTATCCTTTTACTCCAGATATACTGCCTGACCCACTGAGTTACTCCAGCACCTTGTGTCTATCTTTGGTATAAACCAGCATCTGCAGTTCTGTACTCTAGAGAATGGCACTGAGTGTGAGGACTGATATACTCCAAAATTATTTGAAGGAAAATGGGGGAGAAAACAAATTAAATTTCTCGCAAGTCTGTCCTTGGTGTTTAGTCTACAAGGCATGACAATACCATCAGAGATCGTTTCCACTTTTTGTGTAAGTTTACCATAGTGAAAGACCAAATTAATTCTCTAAAGAGAACACAAAGTGCTGGAGTAACTCAGCGCGTCAGGCAGCATCTCTGGAGAACATGGATAGGTGATGTTACAGGTCAGATCCCTTCTTCAGATGGATTGTGTTGGGGGGAAAGAGGTTTAGTTTAGTTTCGTTTTCTTTAGCTTATTGTCACATGTACCGAGGTACAGTGAAATGCTTTTTAGATGCCATTGTTTTTGTTGCGTGCTATCCACAGTGGAAGAACAATACATGATTCAAATCAAGCCACCCACAGTGTACAGCTACATCATAAAGGGAATAATGTTTAGTGCAATATAAAGTCCAGTAAAGTACAAATTAAAGGTAGTCTCCAGTGAGGTAGATAGTCAGGAAAGTCACCGCACTCCAGTTGGTGATAGGATAGTTCAGTTGGGAGCGGGGACACTGATATCAGTTGGGAGCGGGGACACAGCCCAGTGAGTGATAGGTGGATACAGGTGAAGGGGGAGGGGGGGAGGTTTGATAGGTAGATGGTTGGACGCAAGTAAGAGATGAAAAGACATAAACCCCCACCCCTCATACAGAATTAGCCGTCTTGTAGCTTGTAGTCTGAATTTGTACATGTGGTGCAGCTGAGTTCAACAAGGTGTGATCATGGAGGCACAGGAAATAGCCAATGCTAGAAACGTATAGAGCCGCGGCACTTTGGCGCAATGGTAGAGTTGCTACCTCATAGCGCCACAGAACCGGGTTTCATCCTGACTACGGTTGCCGTCTGTGGAGCGTTTTTTCTCTGTTCAGCTGGGACTCGGTGGTCTAAAGGGCCTGTTTCCGCGCCGCATCTCTAAAGTTTAAAGTCTAAAGTTTTAAGGCGTTAGGGGAATAGATAGTTTGAATGCAGTCTTGTTTCCCAGGCTAGAAGAATCAAGATCTAGAGAATATAGGTCAATTCATAAGGTCATAAGTTATAGGAGCAGAATTAGGCCATTTGGCCCAGCAAGTCTACTCTGCCATTCAATCATGGCTGATCTATCTCTCCCTCCAAACCCCATTCCACTGCCTTCTCCCCATGACCCCTGACAGCCATATTGTAGTCATCCTGTGCATCACCTTCTCTGCAACTAAATCTTTTTTTTCCCAGTAAATTCCTTTTTTTTCTCATCCGGGCACGGTTTCCTCCCACACCCCAAATACGTACAGGTTTTTAGGTTAATTGGCTTCTGTAAATAGCCTCTACCATGTAAGACATAGAACTAGTGTCAACGGGTGATCGCTTGTTGGCGCGGACACTTGAAACTTTCGGGATACAGCGTGGAAACAAGCCCTTCGGCCAACCAAGCAAGCGCTGACCAGCGATCACCCCATACACTAGCATTGTCCTACACAATAGGGACAATTTACAATTTTACCAAAGCCCATTTATCTACAAACCTGTATGTCTTTGGAGTGTTGGAGGAAACCGGAGCACCCGGAGAGAACCCACGCGAGTCACAGGGAGAAGGTACAAACTCCGCACAGGCATGGTCAGGATGGAACCCATGTCTCTGGCGCTGTAAGGCAGCAACACTACCCGCTGTGGCACTGTGCTGACTTAGTGAGCCCACGGGCCTGTTTCCTCATGGTATCTCTAAATTAAAGTCTGTTGTGATTCATTGTAACTGCCCAGAAATCAGTGCTTTGAAAGCTGAGTGACTACTGAACCTGTTCCAATGCCTCAGGGCTCTTGTAACCAGTTCTCCAAACCCTTCCCCGAGATCATTATCAACAGGATACACATAGGTGGGTCTGTGTCCACACCCAGAATTGAAGTTTCCCTCCTGCAAACACACCTTATCGTTTGATCTGCTTGGATAAAGGAAAGAATAAAGTCCTGCAGCTGAAACTATATAACCATTTAAAGGTGTGGAATACAAAGAGGTGAAAATACCTTTCATCCCAATGCTTACGTAACTGGAGTGATTTCTAGAGACTTGGATAAACCAGGTAAAAAAAAAACACACCCATGCTACAGGGTCCCGACCCGAAACAACACCTATCCATGTTCTCCAGAGATACGCCTGACCCGCTGAGTTACTCCAGCACTTTGTGTCCTTTTCTGTAAACCAGCAGCTGCAGTTCTTTGTTTCTACAAGCACACCCCAATAGCTGGAGCTTAAATTCAATTGGAGAGAGTAGGCACAATGAACTGCAGATGCTGGATTACAAAAAAAGACACAAATTGCTGGAGTAACTCAGTGAGGTCAGATAGCATCTCTGGAGAACATGGATAGGTGATGCTTCGGGTTGGAAGGACCCCGACCCAAAACGTTACCTACCCATTCTCTCCAGAGGTGCTGACTGACCCCACTGAGTTACTCCAGCACTTTTTGTCTTAAATTGAATTATTTATATTTGTATACTGTATGTAATTGCCAGAATGAAACTTTTAAATTGCCCTGAAAACATATCAATAGATAGGCATAGGTGTGGTAGATGTAGTAGCTTTTTTCCCAGGGTAGTAATATAAAATACTAGAGGGCATAGTTATAAGGTGAGAGAGGTAAAGTTTAAAGGAGATACTAGACTATGTGGGACCCGTTGGGCCCCAGGTTCACACGGGAGGGCTGGTCCCCCGACGCAATATTCCACCTCTCCACCAATTCCAATATTGGTGGCCAGTGGGGGGGGGGGGGGGGGGGGGGGGGGGGGTCTTTCTGGAGTGCTGGTATGGATTCTTGGGGTGGCAGCTCAGTCCCTCAAGCCTGATCTGCTGGCAGCTCACTCACGGCTGGCGGGTTGGCAGTTGACATGACTTTTCCTTGAAATTCCATTTCAAGCAGGGTGCAAGGCCACCAAATTCAAGTCCATGCTCCTACCATTTCAAGCAGGGTGCAAGGCCACCAAATTCAAGTGCAGTTTCTTACCACTATGAGCAGGGTGCAATGCCACCGAATTCAAGTGCAGTTTCCAACTACTTAAAGCAGGGTGCAAGGCCACAAAATTCAAGTGCAGTTTCATACCACTTCAAGCTGGATCCAAGGCCACCAAATTCAAGTGCAGTTTCATACCACTTTCAGCAGGGTGCAAGGCCACCAAATTCAGTGCAGTTTTATACCACTTCAAGCAGGATGCAAGGCCACCAAATTCAAGTGCAGTTTCATTCCACTTCAAGCAGGGTGCAAGGCCACCAAATTCAAGTGCAGCTTCATACCATTTCATGCAGGGTGAAACCACCATAAAACCACAAAAAACACCAAACCCACAGTTCAGTAGACATTCAGTCTGTTCAGTTGATTCACACCTCAGACAGAGTCATGACCTCTCCCTCCCCCATCATGCAGACATTGAGCCACACCCACACTTCCGGGTTTTATAATCCCTCCCACTCCCACCGGAAAAGGTGTGGCTTTCAGGGCGTGATTCACAGGCGAGAGATTCTCAACATTTTTTAAACACTAATAACACTTTTATTTTTCATTAATGGGAAGAATTCTCTGCACCTGCTCAGCGGAGGGGGGACTGAGTAAGATGGCCAAAAATCACAGCCATAAGTGGTAGCGTTTTATCTAAAATCAATATACAGTCCAAACAGGAAGTAAGTGCATTTGCAGTAGTGCCTTTTAACTTCAAGCCAAAGCACACAAGCCACCATTTGCAGTATGAAGTGCCTTTCAACTTCAAGCCAAAGCACCCAAGCCACCATTTGCAGTAAGAAGTGCATTTCAACTTCAAGCCAAAGCACCCGTCACCATTTGCAGTAAGTAGTGCCTTTTAACTTCAAGCCAAAGCACCCAAGCCACCATTTGCAATAAGTAGTGCCTTTCAACTTCAAGCAAAGCACCCGCCACCATTTGCAGTAAGTAGTGACTTTCAACTTCAAGCCAAAGCACCCAAGCCAACATTTGCAGTTAGTGCCTTTCATCTTCAAGCCAAAGCACCCAAGCCACCATTTGCAGTAAGTAGTGCCTTTCACTTCAAGCCAAAGCACCCAAGCCACCATTTGCAGCAAGTAGTGCCTTTCAACTTCAAGCCAAAGCACCCAAGTCACCATTTGCAGTAAGTAGTGCCTTTCAACTTCAAGCCAAATCACCCAAGCCATCATTTGCAGTAAGTAGTGCCTTTCAACCTCAAGCAAAAGCACCCAAGCCACCATGTGCAGTAAGTAGCGCCTTTCAACCAAGCAAAACACCCAAGCCACCATTTGCAGTAAGTAGTGCCTTTCAACTTCAAGCCGAAGCTCCCAAGCCACCATTTGCAGTAAGTAGTGCCTTTCAAACTCAAGCCAAATCACCCATGCCACCATTTGCAGTAAGTAGTGTCTTTCAACTTCAAGCCAAATCATCCAAGCCACGATTTGCAGTTAGTGCCTTTTTACTTCAACCAAACCATATTTTCATTTTCAAACCACATTAAGGGTACTCAGTTGTGTAGACATTTGTTCAGTGTTATTCAGAGCTCAGAGAGACGTGCCCCTTGGCTTCATCCATCTTGCAGAGACTGAGTGATGCACACCACTTCCTGGTTTTATAGTCCCTCCCCTTCCCTCCAGCAGGTGCAGCAGAGAGAATGGTGATTTTTTTAAAGATCAAGCCAAAGCTCCCAAGCCACCATTTTCAGTAAGTAGTGCCTTTCAACTTTAAACCAAAGCTCCCAAGCCAACATATGCAGTAAATAGTGCATTTCAACTTCAAGCCAAAGCACCCAAGCCACCGTTTGCAGTAAGTAGAGCCTTTCAACTTCATGCCACCATTTGCAGTAAGGGGTGCCTTTCAACTTCAAGCCAAAGCACCCAAGCCACCATTTGCAGTAAGAAGTGCCTTTCAACTTCAAGCCAAATCACCCGCCATCATTTGCAGTAAGTAGTGCCTTTCAACTTCAAGCCAAAGCACCCAAGCCACCTTTTGCAGTAAGTAGTGCCTTTCAACCTCAAGCCAAAACACCCAAGCCACCATTTGCAGTAATTAGTGCCTTTCAACCTCAAGCCAAAGCACCCAAACCACCATTTGCAGTAAGTGGTGCATTTCAACTTCAATCAAAGCACCCAAGCCACCATTTGCAGTAAGTAGTGCCTTTCAACTTCAAGCCAAAGCACTCAAACACCCATTTGCAGGCAGTGCCTTATTACTTCAACCGAACCATATTTTCATTTTCAAACCACATTAAGGGTACTCACAGTTGTGTAGACATTTGTTCAGTGTTATTCAGAGCTCAGAGAGACGTGACCCTTGGCTTCATCCATCTTGCAGAGACTGAGTGAGGCACACCACTTCCTGGTTTTATAGTCCCTCCCCCTCCCTCCAGCAGGGGCAGCAGAGAGAATTGCGATTAAAAAAAAAACATTAATATCTCTCTGATTTGTCATAGATGGGAAAAATCCTTCGCACCCGTAAGGCAGAGGGGGGCTCTGAGCGAGGTGGCCAAAAATGACGGCCATAGGTGGCGGCGTTCTGTCGGAAATAGCAGCAGTGGGCCAAATGCTGTCATGATCAGAGATTTAGTAATAGATAGATATGGGACAAGTTGTTTACACACAGTGGTGGGGGCCTGGAATGAGCTGCCAGGGGTGGGGGTGGAGGCAGATACGATAGTGGTGTTTAAGAGGATTTTAGGATAGGCACATGGATATGCAGGGAATGGAGGGATATGGATCATGTGCAGGCAGAGGAGATTAGTTTATCTTGGCATTAAGTTTGGCACTGACTTTGTGGGCTGAAGGATACAAATTGCTGGAGTAACTCAGCAGGCCAGGCAACATCTCGGGAGTACATGGATATCTGACATTTAGGATTGGGATCCTTCAGACTGATTGGAGGCGGGGGGGGGGGGGAAAACTGGAGGGAGGAGGGGCCGGACAATGCGTGGCGGGTAATAGGTAGACATAGGCGAGGGGGTATTTTAATAGGTAGATGGTTGGAACAAAGACGAGAAATAAAATTTGGTATGAGTTGAAATGAAGGATCTCAAGTTCAAGTTCAAGTTCCATTTATTGTCACATACACCCATTGGTGCAGTGAAATTTGAGTTACCATGCAGCCTCACATATTAAATAAAATGAACACAACACTATAGAATTTAATGAACATCCCCACAGTGGAACCAACTGTGAGAGAAGGCAACAGTTCAGTCATCTTCTTCTTTGTTCACCCTTGGTCGAGGCCTATTGAGCCCTCCGCAATCGCCGCTCCGGGCGGCCCGATCTTCAGGCGCTCTCGCCGGGATGATCGGAGCACCGGCATCGGAACGGAAGAACACTCTCAGCGGCTTGGAGTTTCCGAATCGGCCACTTCTTACCGGAGACCGCGGCTTCCGAAGTCCACAGACCAAGTTGGGCGGAGCTCCAACACTGGCGATCCTCGGCAAAATATCCCAGTCCCCCGTGATGTTAAAGTCAGCGCCGCCCGTGACTGGAAGCTCCGCAAACCACAGCTCCACGATGTGAAAGTCGGCTGGCCCTCCGGAGCTGCAACACGGCGATCCCCGGTAAGGCACAGTAATTCAGTGCTGCGCCGCTGCTGAAGCTCTGGATGGTCTTCAGCAGGAAAGGCCGCGCCAATCCAGATGGTAGGCCGCGAGGGGGGGCAAATGATGCGACTCGGAGAAAAGATGCATCCTCGACCAGGTAGTGACTGGGTAATGGTCACATAAGAAAGACTAAAAGACCTCCAAAGACATACTTTTTGACAGACTAAAATAACAAAAAGGGTGAAAGGACGGGACAGCTGCTGGCGAGGCTGCCACACTCGATGGCGCCACCACTCGGGGATTTCCCTGTTGACTCTGTAAGAAGGGCAACATGAGACCAGGTGATTAATTGTTGACCAAAATTATGAGGACCACCACTTGTCCATGAGTTGGTCCCATCTGCAAGATCCGGTTAGGAATCTCCTGTGTCCTGCCTTCCTAGTGAAAAGCAGGGGCCATTGATTTAGGGTTTTGAATGACTTCCTTGCAAAGTGGAAATTGCTTGAAACACTCATGGTTTTCAGACTCCTGTACCTTCTTCCCAACGGTAGGAGAAAAATGAGAGGGTGTCCAGGGTAGTTTCCCAGTTCTTTAGTTTAGTTTAGTTTATTGTCACGTGTACCGAGGTACAGAGAAAAGCTTTTGTTGCGTGCTAACCAGTCGGTGGAAAGACTAAAAATGATTACAATCAAGCCGTTCACAGTGTACAGATACAGGATAAAGGGAAGAGCGTGAATAAAGTGGAGCAAAGTCCGATCAAAGATAGTCTGAGGGTCTCCAATGAGGTAGATGGTACGTCAGGACTGCTCTCTAGATGGTGGTGGGATGGGGAAGTTCGCCTGCCCAGTCCTTAGGTCCTGAAGGGCTGTTGGGGTGGGAGATTGCAACATGCACGTGGTCCGCCCTGTTTCAACTAATGCAATCAACCTGGTGTGCACAATCAAATAAGATCAAGTAGGACTAATTGTCCTACAACTTTAGGCTGTGCACGCCATACGCAAGATGGACAGTTGCCAGGGCAGTTGTTTTCAAAATAAAACTCTTTCCTTTGCAGAAGCTAGTCAACGCCCTGGGATTAACCAAGAGTTGCCATCACCACCGATGCTGGTTGACTCACCGGCTAAAGTTTCGATTAGTTTTGAGTCTGGGTGTGGACTTTCCCAGCGCACCGCCTGCAGCAGAATGCAAAGCGCTGGAGTAACTCAGTGGCTCAGGCAGCATCTCTGGAGAACACAGTTAGGTGTCGTTTTGGGTCTGGACCCTTCTTCAGACTGAAGGGGGCAGAAAGCTGGAAGAGGGAGGTGAGGGCGGGACAAAGCCGGGCAAGTGATATTTGGATACAGGTGAGGGGGGTTGAGAGATGGGTTGACAGAGATGAGAAGGAGACAAAAGGGTGGGAAATAATGAGAGAAGAGGCATGAACTGAGAGGCCAGAGGCAGGGATGTAAGGTGAAGGAGGGAGCCAACCACAAAAACATTATCATAGGTCGCTCGAGTGGTCAAACAGGCTATCAGCACATTGGCCATCATCTGTCAGAGTATGGAGTATAGAAGTTGGGAGGTCATGTTGCAGTTACATAAGACGTTGTTGAGGCCATTTAGACTGTTGTGTTCAATTTTGGGCACCATGTTATAGGATTGATGTTGTCAAGCTTGAAAGGATTCAAAGAGGATTTACCAGGGAGTTGCCAGGACTCGAGGGCCTGAGCTATATGGAGAGGTTGAGCAGACTAGGCTGTGCTGTGTTCCAAGTGTCGTACTCCACATGCTGACACTGCGATCCTATTCCAGACAAACCCCAGCCTTTTTCCTGAAAGGAAACATCCTTTCCACACCCAGCACATTCAGAACATTGAACGCCGAGTACACTTGGAAATATTCCTCATCGCCTCCTCATTTGGTGGCAAGAACAGGAAGGCAGATTACTATCTGAATGGTGTCAAGTTAGGAAAAGGGGAAGTATAACGAGATCTGGGTGTCCTTGTTCATCAGTCACTGAAAGTAAGCAGGCAGTGAAGAAAGCTAATGGCATGTTGGCCTTCATAACAAGAGGTGTTGAGTATCGGAGCAAAGAGGTCCTTCGACAGTTGCACAGGGCCCTAGTGAGACCACACCTGGAGTATTGTGTGCAGTTTTGGTCTCCAAATTTGAGGCAGGACGTTCTTGCTATTGAGGGAGTGCAGCGTAGGTTCACAAGGTTAATTCCCGGGATGGCTGGATTGTCATATGTTGAAAGAATGGAGCGACTGGGCTTGTATACACTGGAATTTAGAAGGATGAGAAGGGATCTTATTGAAACAGAAGATTATTAAAAGATTGAACGCGCTAGAGGCAAAAAACATGTTCCCGATGTTGGGGGAGTCCAGAACCAGGGTCACAGGTTAAGAATAAGGGGCAGGCCATTTAGAACGGAGATGAGAAAAAACGTTTTCACCCAGAGAGTTGTGAATCTGTGGAATTTTCTGCCTCAGAAGGCAGTGGAGGCCAATTCTTTGGATGCTTTCATCGAGTTAGATAGAGCTCTTAAAGATAGCAGAGTCAAGGGATATGGGGAGAAGGCAGGAACGGGGTACTGATTGTGGATGATCAGCCATGATCATAGTGAATGGCGGTGTCGTCTCAAAGGGCCGATTGGCCTACTCCTGCACCTATTGTCTATTGATACCTGAAGGTATTTCCACACTTGGGAACAGCTTTCTCTGTTGTATTGTCAACATTAGCAGGGACCATCAATCAACACCAAAGGTGAACGAGTGCAGTGCTGATTCAGGGCCGCACCCAGCAATAACTTGGCCTTGATTCAAAGGGAGCGACTTTTTTTTTTTTTAAATAAAGAGATGCAGCGTGGAAACAGGCCCTTTGGCCCACTGAGTCTGCACCCACCAGCGGTCCCACCGTACACCAGCACTATCCTACACACTAGGGACAATTTACAATTTACGAAAGCCAATTAACCTGCTAGTCTTTGGAAAGTAGGAAGAAATCAGAGCACCCGGAGAAAAACTCACACGACCAAAGGGAGCATGTACAAACTCCATACAGACAGCATGATCGAAGTCGGGATTGTAGTCAGGATCGAACCTAGATCTCTGGCTCTGTGAGGCAGCAACATTGTCACTGTGCCATCACTCCATCTGCTTTTGTGTGATAGCCTGTCAAACAAGTTTCTGCCGTGAGACATGCAAATGGTAATGTAGGCCCCAGCTGACTTGGAATTTAGCTTCGTACGACATCGGAGCAGAATCAGTTCCATCATGGATGGTCTATTTTTCCCTCTCAACCCCATTCTGCTGCTTTCTCCCCATAACATAGAAACATAGAAATTAGGTGCAGGAGTAGGCCATTCGGCCCTTCGAGCCTGCACCGCCATTCAATATGATCATGGCTGATCATCCAACTCAGTATCCCGTACCTGCCTTCTCTCCATACCCTCTGATCCCCTTAGCCACAAGGGCCACATCTAACCCTCTTAAATATAGCCAATGAACTGGCCTCGACTACCCTCTGTGGCAGGGAGTTCCAGAGATTCACCACTCTCTGTGTGAAAAAAGTTCTTCTCATCTCGGTTTTAAAGGATTTCCCCCTTATCCTTAAGCTGTGACCCCTTGTCCTGGACTTCCACAACATCGGGAGCAATCTTCCTGCATCTAGCCTGTCCAACCCCTTAAGAATTTTGTAAGTTTCTATAAGATCCCCTCTCAATCTCCTAAATTCTAGAGAGTATAAACCAAGTCTATCCAGTCTTTCTTCATAAGACAGTCCTGACATCCCAGGAATCAGTCTGGTGAACCTTCTCTGCACTCCCTCTATGGCAATAATGTCCTTCCTCAGATTTGGAGACCAAAACTGTACGCAATACTCCAGGTGTGGTCTCACCAAGACCCTGTACAACTGCAGTAGAACCTCCCTGCTCCTATACTCAAATCCTTTTGCTATGAAAGCTAACATACCATTCGCTTTCTTCACTGCCTGCTGCACCTGCATGCCCACTTTCAATGACTGGTGTACCATGACACCCAGGTCTCGCTGCATCTCCCCTTTTCCTAGTCGGCCACCATTTAGATAATAGTCTGCTTTCCTGTTTTTGCCACCAAAATGGAGAACCTCACATTTATCCACATTATACTGCATCTGCCAAACATTTGCCCACTCACCCAGCCTATCCAAGTCACCTTGCAGTCTCCTAGCATCCTCCTCACAGCTAACACTGCCCCCCAGCTTAGTGTCATCCGCAAACTTGGAGATATTGCCTTCAATTCCCTCATCCAGATCATTAATATATATTGTAAATAGCTGGGGTCCCAGCACTGAGCCTTGCGGTACCCCACTAGTCACTGCCTGCCTATTGTGAAAAGGACCCGTTTACTCCTACTCTTTGCTTCCTGTTTGCCAGCCAGTTCTCTATCCACATCAATACTGAACCCCCAATGCCGTGTGCTTTAAGTTTGTAAACTAATCTCTTATGTGGGACCTTGTCGAAAGCCTTCTGGAAGTCCAGATACACCACATCCACTGGTTCTCCCCTATCCACGCTACTAGTTACATCCTCGAAAAATTCTATAAGATTCGTCAGACATGATTTACCTTTTGTAAATCCATGCTGACTTTGTCCAATGATTTCACCACTTTCCAAATGTGCTGCTATCCCATCTTTAATAACTGACTCTAGCAGTTTCCCCACTACCGATGTTAGACTAACTGGTCTGTAATTCCCCGTTTTCTCTCTCCCTCCCTTCTTAAAAAGTGGGGTTACGTTTGCTACCCGCCAATCCTCAGGAACTACTCCAGAATCTAAAGAGTTTTGAAAGATTATTACTAATGCATCCACTATTTCTGGAGCTACTTCCTTAAGTACTCTGGGATGCAGCCTATCTGGCCCTGGGGATTTATCGGCCTTTAATCCATTTAATTTACCCAACACCACTTCCCGGCTAACCTGGATTTCACTCAATTCCTCCAACTCCTTTGACCCGCGATCCCCTGCTATTTCCGGCAGATTATTTATGTCTTCCTTAGTGAAGACGGAACCAAAGTAGTTATTCAATTGGTCCGCCATATCCTTGTTCCCCATGATCAACTCACCTGTTTCTGACTGCAAGGGACCTTCATTTGTTTTAACTAATCTCTTTCTTTTCACATATCTATAAAAAATGTTGCAGTCAGTTTTTATGTTCCCTGCCAGTTTTCTTTCATAATCTATTTTTCCTTTCCTAATTAAGCCCTTTGTCCTCCTCTGCTGGTCTCTGAATTTCTCCCAGTATGCTGCTTTTTCTGGCTAATTTGTACGCATCATCCTTCGCTTTGATACTATCCCTGATTTCCCTTGTTATCCACGGATGCACTACCTTCCCTGATTTATTCTTTTGCCAAATTGGGATGAACAATTTTTGTAGTTCATCCATGCAGTCTTTAAATGTCTTCCATTGCATATCCACCGTCAACCCTTTTAGAATTAATTGCCAGTCAATCTTGGCCAATTCACGTCTCATACCCTCAAAGTTACCTTTCTTTAAGTTCAGAACCATTGTTTCTGAATTAACAATGTCACTCTCCATCCTAATGAAGAACTCAACCATATTATGGTCACTCTTGCCCAAGGGGGCACGTACAACAAGACTGCTAACTAATCCTTCCTCATTACTCAATACCCAGTCTAAAATAGCCTGCTCTCTCGTTGGTTCCTCTACATGTTGATTTAGATAACTATCCCGCATACATTCCAAAAAATCCTCTTCCTCAGCACCCCTGCCAATTTGATTCACCCAATCTATATGTAGATTGAAGTTACCCATTATAACGGTTTTGCCTTTGTCGCACGCATTTCTAATTTCCTGTTTGATACCATCTCCAACTTCACTACTACTGTTAGGTGGCCTGTACACAACACCCACCAGCGTTTTCTGCCCCTTAGTGTTTCGCAGCTCTACCCATACCGATTCCACATCCTGCAAACTAATGTCCTTCCTTTCCATTGCGTTAATCTCCTCTCTAATCAGCAACGCTACCCCACCTCCTTTTCCTTTCTCTCTATCCCTCCTGAATATTGAATATCCCTGGATGTTCAGCTCCCAGCCTTGGTCACCCTGGAGCCATGTCTCCGTGATCCCAACTATATCATAGTCATTAATAGCTATTGATAACCTTTGACACCCGCACTGATCAAGATCCTATCAATCTCCACTTTAAAAATACCCAATGAATTGGCCTCCAGTTGCCTATGGCAATGAATTCCACAGATTTATCACCCTTTGGGTAAATAAATTCCTGCTCATCTCCATGCCAAAGATATGTCCAGTTACTCCGAGACTATGCTCTCTGGTCCGAGACTCTCCCATTGCTGAAAATATCCTTTCCTAGTTCTAGCTAAGAATCACAATGGCACAGCGATAGAGTTGCTGCCTCAGTGTCGAGACCCTGGGTTCAATCCAGAACTTGGGTGCTCTCTGTACAGAGTTTGCATGTTCTCTGTGACCATGTGTGTTTTCTCCGGGTGCTCAGAGTTCCTCCCACATTCCAAAGACATACAGGTTTGAGAGTTAATTGGCTTTGGTAAAATTGGAACTTGTCCCTAGTGTGTAGGATAGTGGTGTATGGGGATCACATGTCAGTGCAGACTCAGTGGGAAGAAGGGCCCGCTCCCATGCTGTATCTCTAAAGTCTTAAAAAATACACAAAGTGCTGGAGTAACTCAGCGGGTCAGATAGCATATTTGGAGAATTTAATCACTGTAAAAAAGGGCCCCGACCCAAAACATCACCTAACCATGTTCCCCAGAGATGCTGCCCGACCCGTTGAGTTACTCCAGCACTTTGATTCTTTTTTTGGATGACAGCTTCTGTAATTTGTCCATAGAGTGTAGGATACAACTAGTGTACTTGTCATCTGTGGTCGGTATGGACTCATTGGACTGAAGGACCCGTTTCCATGTGGTTTCTCTTACTTAACTACTTGCAGCAGCACCTGCCTGATCCCTTTGAGTAACTCATGCACAGACAGGTAGAGCTGTCTGTACTCCATACATTTGCAATCTCTTAATTTAGATAATAATCTGCATTTTGATTTCTCTTGACCTTACTATGGGCCTTAATTTGGGGCCCAACTTAAATTCCATTGTGACACAAGATTCTATTAAGTTTAGGTTGAAGTTTATTGTCACGTGAAAAGCTTTGTTTTGCATGCTATCCAAACAGATCAGATAATACCGTCCATAAATACAACTCAAGCTAAACTCAAGTACAATAGGTAGAACAAAGGGGAAGATACAGAGTGCAGAATAGTTCTCAGCATTGTAGCGCATCAGTTCTAGAGACAAAGTCCAACGTCTGCAATGGGGTAGAGGCGAATTGGACAGTACCCTGGCTTATGGAAGGACCGTTCAGATTTGTTTACTTATTCTCCACTCATCACTCTGCAGTAGAGTGTATATTAATTGGTTGTATCATGGCCTGGTTCAGCCACCCGAACGCCCAGGAGCGAAGCAGGTTACAAAAAGTGGTGAATACTGCCCGGTCCATCACAGGTTCTGACCTCCCCACCATCAAAGGGATCTACAAAACGGCAGCCAGCATCATCAGAGACCCACACTAGCCTGGCCGTGCTCTCTTTTCACTCTTACCATCGGGAAGATGGTACCGGAGTCTGACAACTGCAAGGCCAGATAGTGTCAAAAAGTCATACAGCGTGGAAACAGGCCCTTCGACCCAACTTGCCTACACTGACATGGTATTCCAGGGAAAACAATCCAAGTCTGCCCAACCTCTGTAGCTAACCCCCCCCCCATCATGCGATTAAGATGGAAAATCAGCCACAATCGTAGTGAATAATTTTTATCTGCAGATATGCAGTGGGCAGCACAAAGTTACAACTGGTAGAACTGCTACGGCCCAGAACCTGTGACCCAGGTTCGATCCTGACCTCCAGTGCTGCCTGCAAGGAGTTTGCAGGGGTGGCAGATACGACAGTAGCATCGAAGACTTTGGATAGGCACTTAGATATGCAGGGAATGGAGGGATATGGATCGCATGCAGGCAGATAAGATCTGGTCTTGGCATCACGTTTAGTCCACACCCTGTGGGCCAAAAGGCCTGTTCTCATGCTGTACTATGTTCCATAAACCAATTTATTGTTTAAAAATAAACAGCATAGACCACAGCTCATACAAATAATCCTATGTTCAAGGACAATTTTATTTCAATATGCAAAATATATCAAATACTTATTCCATCGAAATGAACGTCATTGTGAACTAACATAGCATTAGAATGACATTGTAATAACCAGAGCTGCCACAGAAAGTTTGCACAAAGTTTAAAGTACCTGGCAATGTATAAAGGAGGCCATTCAGCCTGCAGTCTATGCTAGTTCACTGTAAAGCAATCCAATTATTCTTCTCCATTTGTTCAAAGTAGCCATGTAAACCCCCCTCCCCCCCCTTATCCAATCCCCTGTTTAATAATACTTTCAATAAGCAATTCAGATACTATAACAATTCGTACCACTTTATGCACTATAAGAAATAAACCTCACATTAAGTAGTTTGCCGTTATTCATCGCAAAGTAAACCACAGAAGCACAAAAAGTATTTGCCTTGTTTTTCAAGAAGAGCACACACTAAAAGCATATGCAAGTTACAATCGGAAATACAGATGACTACATTCATTGGCTTTAGGTTTAATTTTATTATTTTCACATGTACGGAGATACAGTGAAAAGCTTTGTTTTGCATGCTATCCAAACAGATTAGATACCATAAATACAATCGAGCCAAACGCAAGTATGACAGTCAGAGCAAAGTGGAAGATACAGGGTGCAGAATATAGTTCTCTGCATTGTAGCACATCAGTTCCAGAGACAAAGTCCAATGTCCGCAATGGGGTAGAGGTGAATCGGACAATACGCTAGCTTACAGGACATTTCTGATAACAGAGGTGAAGAAGGAGTTCCCGAGTCTTTATGCTTACATGAACCGGAATACAGGCCCAGAGCCGTCAAACGTTCCTCGTTCATTCACCCGGTCATCCCCAGGATCATTCTCATAAACCTCCTCCGGTCTCTCTCCAACGCCACAACATCCTTTCTCAGATCTGGGGCCCAAAACTGCTTACAATGTTCCAATTGTGGCCCCACCACAACTTAGAGCCTCAGCACAAGGAACTGCAGATGTTGGAATCTTAAGCAGAAAAAGCAAAGTACTGGAGGAACTCAGCACCACCTGCTCAGGATAGTTTATACAAATGAGACAGAGGCATCCACTTTGAGAACAAGTATACATTCGGGTGCGTCCCTCAGTAAACACTAAACCCCACTGGATGATCACAGTCCCTGCGCATTTGGCAATGGGATTGGGAGTGGGAGAGATCCCACAGCCACATGCACCTACAGATCAGTGCTCCTGGTGAATGCACAAGTTATAGGAGCAGAACTAGGCCATTTGGCCCACAAGGTCTACACCATTCAATCAAGGCCGATCTATCTTTCCCTCTCAACCCCATTCTCCTGCCTTCTCCTCATAACCCCTGACACCTGTACTAATCAAGTATCTGTCAATCTCCGCCATAAAAATACCCAATGACTTGGCCTCCGCTGCTATTTATGGCAATGAAATCCGCAGATTCACCAACCTCCGACTAAAGAAATTCCTCCTCACTTTTTTTTCTAAAGGTACGTACTTTTGCTCGGAGGTTGTGCCCTCCAGTCCTAGACTCTCCCACAGTGGAAACTTCCTCTTCACATCCACTCTATCCAGGCCCTGCATGTAGGAAGGTTCAACAAACACAGCATCTCACCCGACATGGACTGACTGAGCCGCCAGCACGTGGCACCAGCAGTGTCTCCACCTCTCATTACCTGCTCTTCATCCTGAACCCCAAATACTCATTAAAAACTGAGTGGCTCAGAAGCACAGCTTATTCATAGCATCATAAATCCTGGATACGATCCTGATATCTGGTGCTGTCTGTGTGGAATTTGCAACTATAGTTATTGGAGCAGAATTAGACCATTTGACGCATCTACTCTACTCGGCTGTTCAATCATGGCTGATCTATCTTTCCCTCTCAACCCCGTTCTCCCTGTGGCCACGTAGGTTTCTTCTGGGTGCTACAGATTCCTCCCACACCCTAAAGGCGTGTGGGTTTGGAGGTTAATCGGCCTCTGCAAATTTTCCCTCGTGTTGGGAGTGGATGAGAATGTGGGATAGTATAGAGCTAGTGTGAATGGGTGATCAATGATCAGTGGAATGTAGGGCCCGTTTCCACATTTCCCTTGTAACTTTATACAACAAATAAACCTCTTACATTCCAAGGAAACAGGGCAAGCAATTGAGCCTTGGTTGCGTCCCCATGAAGAATTCCTGACAGGAATAATATTTTACAATAGTTTTACAACTTAAGATATATTTTGTAAATTCAAACTGAAGTGTACCAAGCCTCCTTTTGCACAGTAACAAAAATAAACTGCAATTGCTGGTTTACACCAATGGTAGACACAAAATGCTGGAGTAACTCTGGGTCAGGCAGCATCTCTGGAGAAAAGGTGATGTTTCATAAGTTCTAGAAGCAGTATTAGGCCATTCGGCCCATCAAGTCCACTCCACCATTTAATCATGGCTGATCTATCTTTCCCACAAAACCTCATTCTCCTGCCTTCTCCCCCTACCCCCCCCCCCCCCCCAACACCCCACAACACCCTTACTAATCAAGAATCTGTCAAATTTCTGCCGAAGAAATATCCATTCACAGCCGTCAATGGCAATTAATTCGAGATTCACCACCCTCCGACTGAAGAAATTCCTCCTCATCTCCTTTCTAAAGGCATGTCCTTTTTATTCAAATCTGAAGGGGTGCCCAGACCCAAAATGTCACCCAGAGATGCTGCCTGAGCCACTGAGTTCCTCCAGCATTGTGTGTCTATCTTATTTCGCAACAGTCAAGAATATAATTGAGGGATGCATGCATCATTGTTGTAGGGATTTTTTTATTTTTTATTTTTTTATATAAAGCACACTACCAGTGATTGAATAATTCTAGTTGACTACAGTGAAGGAGTGGAAGGAATCCTGACAACACCTAGGCTTGCAAACCATCTGGATGAAGATTCTAACCACTCTCTGGGTGACAAAAAAAAATTCATGATGTCAGACTTTGTGCCCATCACCTTAAACTGAGCCTTGCTGCAATGCTGGCGAATGTGGGAGACCATAGAGAAGCATAAATGATCAGACTCATCGATATGGTAGAGAGTCAAAGCCCTTTTCCCAGGATAGAAATATAATTGACCAGAGGGCATAGCTTTAAGGTGAGAGGGGAAAAGTTTAGAGCAGATGTGCAGGGTAAGTATATACATTTGTTTTAAAAACAGGGGGTGACGGGTGACTGGAACACGCTGCCAGGGGTGGTGGCAGATACGTTAGTGGCATTTAAGAGACTCTTGGTTAGGCACATGGAAATGCAGGGAATGGAGGGGTGTGGATTGGGTACAGGCTGGTCTTGGCATCATGTTCAGTATGACACTGTGGTGCGAAGGGGCCTGCTCCTGTGCTGTACTGTTCTATGTTCTATCCACTTGCACCAAACTTCCCAAGTAACGCTCCAAAGATTTTTTTACAATGTAACGCAGTCGAGGATCACGTGTCCACTATTTCTTCAGTGAGATGTTGGTCAATGTACCGAACTTGGTTCCCACTCCGTTCATATAGTCCACTCGGCTGGGGTCCATCATATCACTGTCATAACCAACAGACCCTTGGACCGAATTCTCCCCATCATGTGGGTACCCATGCACGTATTCAAACGGCATCTCTTGATCATCCTGTTCATCCTCGTAAACCTGGAGGCAAAAGCAAACCACCAATTACAAATCTGCAAATCCCTTAGCAAACACAGGAACCCATTCACCTGTCCCAGTCTTGCTCTCCCTGCAACTTCAAACACACTTTTTGTTCCTTCACAGGTGGCACAGCGATAGTTGCTGCCTCACAGCGTCAGAGACTGATCTCGGGTGCTGTCTGCATGGCGTTGGCACGTTCTGCCCGTGACCATGTGGGTTTTCTCCGGGTGCTCCAGTTTCCTCCCTCACTCCAAAGACAGCAGGTTTGCAGGTTATACTCAAAGTGCTGGAGTAACTCAGCAGGTCAGGCAGCATCTCTGGAGAGCATGGATACGAGACATTTCGGGTCCGGAAACGTGAAGCATCACCTACCGTACCCGTGTTCTACAGAGATGCTGCCTGACCAAGTGTGTTACTCCAGCACTTTGTTTCTTTCTTTGTTATAAACCAGCATCTGCAGTTCTTTGTTTCCACAGGTTTCTAGGTTAATTGGCTTCTATAAATGTATCTCAAGTGTGCAGAATAGAGTTAGTGTATGTGTCATTGCTGGTGGACTTTGCATGTTCTTCCTGTGACAACATGGGTTTCCTGCAGGTGCTCCGGTTTCCTCCCACAGAAACAGAAAATAGGTGCAGGAGTAGGCCATTCGGCCCTTCTAGCCAGTACCATCATTCAATATGATCATGGCTGATCATCCAAAATCAGTAGGTAGACACAAAACGCTGGTAGCTCAGCGGGACAGAGAGCATGTCTGGAGAGATGGAATGGGTGGAGTTTCGGGTCAAGACCCTTCTTCAAACTAAAATCCGTACCCCGTTCCGGCTTTTTTCCCCATATCCCTTGATTCCTTAAGAGCTAAATCTAACTCTTGAAAACATCCAGTGAATTAGCCTCCACTGCCTTCACAACTCCCTGGGTGAAAAAGGGTTTTCCTCATCTCAGTCCTAAATGGCCTTCCCCTTATTAACCATAAAAATGGGTGGATTTGTAGGTTAATTGGCCTCTGTAAAATTGCCCCAAGTAGGGAGTGGATGTGAAAGTGGTATAACATAGAACTAGTGTGAACGGGTGACCAATGGTTGGCTTGAAGGGGTCGTTTCCCGATTCTATAACCCTACAACTGGTGGAGGGGGGGGGGGAACGGGCAGAGTAAGGATCAGAAACAAGAATCACGACAAGGATCTTAAAGGATCAGACCAAATGGGTCAAGGGCACTTGGCAACACGTTACAACACAATATACACTCAAATTAAGCGTAAAGACCCTTTTTCATACTCCGACCCAAAACGTCACTCATCCAGGTTCTCCAGAGATGTTTCTCGACATGCCGAGTTACTTCAGCACTGTGTTTTTTGTAGTTTAGTTTAGAGATACAGCATGAAAACAGGCCCTTTGGCCAACCGAACCGCGCCGACCAGCGATCCCCATACATTAGTTCTATCCAACACAATAGGGACAATTTACCAAAGTCAATTAGCCTACAAACTTGCACGTCGTTGGAGTGTGGGAGGAAACCGGAGCACCCAGAGAAAGCCCACGCAATCTCAGGGCGAACGTGCAAACCACATACAGACAGCACCCACAGTCAGGACGGAAGCTGGGACTCTGGCACAGTGAGGCAGCAACTCTACCACTGTGCCACTGTGATGCCCCTTTAGCATGTTGCATCTCTGGTGGTAAACCAGCATTTTGGAAAAACTCACCCGGTCAACTTGCGAGCGAAGGAGCTCCATCAGGCCATGACTCTTCCGACGTCCCATTGTGTAGTCGTCGTCCACGATGGTCCCACCATCAACATAGAGGGTGCGATCCACTATCAATGTACCATTCTGATCATAAAAAGCGCCACTGGACCCGTCCACCATCTGTTGACCCATGTCCACCTCGGTCCCAGCACCTCTGAAGCTGCTGAATGTTTGTTTGACTCCACTCCCAGTACCCATGCCCAACGTGCCATGCATTTGTCTCATGTTTTCACCATGATTCACGGGGACATCCAATGACGAGAGGTTCTGCAAAAGAAATCACAGAATTCACGATGTGATAAAACAGAACTGCAGATGCTGGTCTATTCCAAAGATAGACATAAAGTGCTGGAGTAACTCAGCAGATCAGGCAGCATCTCTGGAGGACATGGGAATCCTCCTATTGCCCGAACGCAAATCTCGATGGAAACACAATACACATGCACCATGGAAAGCATACACGGGTTGTATTACAGCATGGCTCGGGAACTGCTCTGCCCTAGGACCGCAAGAAATTGCAGAGAGTTGTCAGTACACCCAGTTCATCACGCAGATCTTTCATCGTTCCCAAATGGTTTCATGATATTTTCTTTGGTATTTAGAACACGGAACAATACAGCACGACAGACCCTTCGGCCCACAATGTCTGTGCCGAACACGATTCCAAGACCAGCTCCTAGCTGCCTGCACATAATCCACATCCCCTCCATTTCCTGTCCAAATTTCTCAAATGCCACTGTCATGTCTGCCACCACCACCCCTGGTAGCACATCCCAGCTACTCCCCACCTCCGTGTAAAAGACTACCCCACACATCACCTTTAAACATTGCCTTTCTCACTTCAGAGATATGCCCACTGGTATTTGATATCTCCACTCTAGGAATATCTCCACACTATACCCACAAGGTAATATTCCAAAGTAAAGTTCAAGAAGTCTGGCGCAAGGTACAGGATTGGACAAAAACCTACCATATCTTGCTGTCCACCACCCTCTTCATTGGACACAATAAGAGTCTGATGATATTGGCCTTGGGAACCCAAGGGAGCCTTTATCTTACGATCTCCACCACAATACAAGGCAAATGCAGCCAGGAGCAAACCTGTGAAGAAGAATAATAATGAAGGATTGTTGGTACATTCATTCATGTGTAAAGCATGCCATCCAACTAACGCAACAGAAGATGGCAGCAGTAGAGTTGCTTCTTCACACTGCCATATCCCCAGGTTTGATCTCTACTACAGGTGTCGTCTGTGCAGAGTTTGTACAATCCCCCCGTGACTGCGTGGATTTCCTCCCACCTAACAAAGACGTACAAGTTTCTAGGTTGGAGAGACATGAACTACTGGAGTAACTTAGCAGGTCAGACAGCTTCTTTGGTGATGTTTTGGCTCTGAAGAAAGGCCCAGACCCGAAACGTCACCCATCCTTTATCCTGAGATGCTGTCTGACCTGTTGAGTTACTCCAGCACTTGTTGTCTAACTTCGGTATACAGATGCATCCGCAGTTTCTTTCTACGCAGGTCTGTAGGTTAATTGGCTTCTGTTAATTGTCTTTATTGTGTAGGATAGAACTAGTGTACGGGGTGATCGCTGGCCGGCGCGGACTCAGTGGGCTGAAGGGCCCATTTCCATGCTGGTTGGAGGAATCAAGAATCCTATGGTTGGAGAAAATCATTGAGTGATATTCTTTGCGCATTTTCTAATCTTTGGACAAATTTGACTAATGGCCGTCTGTAAGAACCTGCATGGAATTAAAAATGTCCCCCACTCCCGCTGAGCGTGGAAATGTGAAAACTACAGGGCATAGCTTTGCAGTATGGGACATGTTTTGTTTTTAAACAGTTTTAGTTCTTTACTTTATTGTTGTCACATGTATTGAGCTACAGTGAAAAGCTTTTTTGCTGAGCGTTATCTAGTCAGCGGAAAGACTCAAGATTATAATCAATCCATCCACAGATACAGGATAAAGAGAATAATGTTTGGTGCAAGATTAAGTTCAGTAAAGTCTGATTAAAGTCTGATGAAAGACTGGATAGACTCGGCTTGTACTCACTAGAATTTAGAAGACCGAGGGGGGATCTTATAGAAACTTACAAAATTCTTAAGGGGTTGGACAGGCTAGATGCAGGAAGATTGTTCCCGATGTTGGGGAAGTCCAGAACAAGGGGTCACAGTTTAAGGATAAGGGGGAAATCTTTTAGGACCGAGATGAGAAAAACCATTTTTCACACCGAGAATGGTGAATCTCTGGAATTCTCTGCCACAGAAGGTAGTTGAGGCCAGTTCATTGGCTATATTTAAGAGGGAGTTAGATGTGGCCCTTGTGGCTAAAGGGATCAGGGGGTGTGGAGAGAAGGCAGGTACAGGATACTGAGTTGGATGATCAGCCATGATCATATTGAATGGCAGTGCAGGCTCGAAGGGCCTACTCCTGCACCTAATTTTTATGTTTCTAAAGACAGTCCAAGGGTCTCCAATGAGATAATGGAAAGTCAGGACCGTTCGCTAGTTAGTATACAGGGATTGCTGGTGGAGGCAGATACGATAGTGACATTTAAGAGACTTTTAGATGGGTACATGGATATGCAGGGAACGGAGGGATAGGGACCACATGCAGGCAGCGGAGATTAGATTAACTTGGATTCATGTTCAGAATGATCTGTGACCTCATCCCCTACACTCCAATTCCCTTCTGAACACTTCACTAGAAGGAATGTTTTAAAATGTTGATATGTGGGCCAAAGTGGTAGTCGTCCAAGGTCTACAATTGGCAACTTACAAAGCAGACACAAAGCAGCCAGGAACATAACGAGAATGCCCAGTCCACCCAGGACGGCCTTTTTAGAAGCGAGTCTACCGGCACAGTTCAACTTGTTAGGACACTCGCAAATGACAATCTTCAGAGTATCTTTGGTCTCGTGGTGTTGCTGGTCCTGGATGATGATGGGAACCTTATAGTGCCCAGGGATAAGACTTCCCTTTGGTTTCATGAACGCATAGGACCCTGGAGAGAGAAATGTTGAGTTGAGTCAAGAGTGTTTAATTTTCATAAGCACCGGTAGAGGAACAATGAAGGGCTTACTTACTGCAGTAACTACAAGAAACAACAAGAAATAAATATACAATTTATCAACACAAAGTGCTGGCATAACTCAGCGGGTCAGGCAACATCTCTAGAGAAAAAAAGAATGAGTGACATTTCGGGTCAGGGACTCTTCTTCGGATAGGTCGTCTAAAGAAGGGTTCCGACCCGAAATGTCACCCATCCTTTTTCTCCAGAGATGCTGCGTGACCCACTGAGTATGTCAGCACTTTGCATCTTTCTTTGGTAAGGCAGCAACTCTACTGCTGCACCACCAATAAAACCAGAAATCATCTATTAGACCAGATTACCAAACTATAATAATGCTTTGGTTTTGGGCTTGGATTTCTTAGATTAACTTTTATCCTGGAGTTATAGTACATACTTTGTGTTTTAATTGTAATTTAGCCAACCTATGAGTCTTTTACCCAGAGTCAGATTGAAGGGCCCGTTTCCATGCTGCATGACACCACGACACAATAGCACCAGAATGCAGACCAATAAAATCATACCCGCATTGTCGAATATCTCCCACTTCTTTTTAATCTCGAGGGGGTCGTTTGGTAAGAGGAAGGTGAAGGGAGCAGCATTGGGCGACGCGTCGAGATCCTCGGCTGAGATATTGACAAAGTGATGGTCTCCATTCTCACAAATGTACAGGTTTGTATTGGAAATCACCGGGCTGTTATCGTTGACGTCGTGCAGGTTTATCACCACCGTCCCAGTGCACGATCTCGAATGGTCTTCTAATATATACAAGAGAACAGGCCAGGTTGGAATATGCAATACTATTGCAGGTAACCGAGTAACCCCAGCCCCCATCAATACACAACAGGTAAATCACTGTGAAGAACACAAAGTGATGGAGACACAACTCAGTGGGTCAGGCAGCATCTCTGGAGAATATGGATAGGTGATGTTGCCGGTTGGAAACCTACATCAGCCTGAAGCGGGTCCTGACCTAAAACGTCACCCATCCATATTCTCCAGAGATGCTGCCTGACCCACTGAGTTACTCCAGCACTTTATGTTGTCTTTGGCATTAACTAGCATCTGCAGTTCCTTGTTACCAGCATTCCCTGCTGCTGCATTGTGCTCCATTCATTACACTTGTCCCTCAGCCCACCCACCCCCGTGTCACCCTCCTGTCCATCAACAATACCACCCTCTGTACCACCGCCCTCTCCATCCCCTCCCCTCCCATCCCCCACACCCCATCCACCAGCCTCTTCCCTACACCCCCATCTCTAGTCCCTACCCCACCATCCCCCTCCCCCACCCCCCTCTCAACAATCCCACCCTGTTCAACAACCTCCCCACCTCACAACAATCCCACCGAGTCCACAGACCTCGCCCCACAGCCCCTCCTCCTATGCCACATCCTCGTTCCCTCCCCACAACAATCCCACATCCCCCTCCCTCATCCCGTCCACAGCGTTCCCACCCCTGTCCCACAGAGCGCCCCCCTCCCTTCCTCACCCTCCACAAATGCACCCCCATAGCACCCCCCTCTGCCACAGACCCCCCCGTCCTCTCCCCCAACAGCCCTCCCAACCCTGTCCAAAAGCCCTCCACACCCCCATCCCACCCCCTCTTCCCATGACACCCCCGCTCCCCATCAGCTAACAGTCCCTCCTCCTCCAACCCAACCCTTCCCATAGCACCCCCCCCCCCCCCCCCAGTCCCACAGCCCCATCCACAGCATATGCTCTTCACAATCTCGGAGGTGCATTGCCCTGGTGCTGACACTGATGGCCAATACTCACTGTCTTCCATGGCCAGGACTGTAACATTGTACTTGTTGTGTTTCACATACATGGACTCCCTGTCGAGTATGGCAGCCGTTTGGATCTGCCCCGTGTTGGGATCAATGGACACCCAGTCCGCAGGGTCAGTTAACTTGCGATACCTGACAAATCAAACAAGATTTGGAACAATTCAACACCGGGTCATTATAGCTTCAAATTCAATGGACACTTGTGAGTTTAAATTAGCTTGGTCACATCGTAAGACAAGAGGCATAAGAGACTGGAAAAGCTGGAACCCAAAGCAAAACACTAACTGCTGGATAAACTCAGAGGGTCAAGCAGCATCCATGGAGGACAAGCAAATCACTATCTTAGGTTGAGACCATGGATCAAGGGTTTAGACTTTAGAGATTCTTATTTAGTAAGGGCGTCAAAGGCTACGGGGTGGGGGGGGGGGGGGGCGGGGGGGAAGGCAGGAAAATGGGGCTGAGGGAAAGATAGATCAGCCATGATTGAATGGCGGAGTAGACTCAATGATCCGAATGGCTCCTATGAATTATGAACTTATGAAACATCACCTATCAATATTCGCCTGGGATGTTGCCCAACCCTCAGTTACTCCAGCACTTTGCTTTCCACGAAAGTTTCCAGTACTTGCAGTTGTTCATGTCTCATTCTGCCTTCAGATGCAGAGGGGGGGGGGGGGGGGAAGATCTCACCTGATGTTATCGCTGCTCTGCGTCTCTGGGTCTCTGGCCGTGAACGAGCCCAGGGTGGTGCGCAGAGCAACGTTCTCCTCCGTCCACAGGTGTTTGACGGAGGGAACAAACTCCGGCCCTTCATCCACATCCAGCACGTTGACCGTGACTTTGGCCACCTGCTGCTGAGAGGCTTTCCCGATCAGGGGCGCCTCGTTCTCCACCGCAACGTCCAACTGCAGCAAGCGGGTAGTCTCGGCATCCAGCGGCTAAACAGCAGAGCAGACAGGAGATGTGTGAAACACCCAGTGTGCACGGCAACAAAGAATGAAGAGAGTCCTGGCATTTTGGGGAGGGGGGTGGGGTGGGGGAGCAGTGTAGGGCTGAGTACAAAGAGGGACCCGGCCTGGGGGACTGGCTGCTTTGTAACCTTGTTAGCGCCCTATGTGGCGACTCTTTGCATATTTTGTGCAACAAAGAACTTCACAGTGACATGTCGGACTAACTTTGATTGGACTTGGCCTTGCACTAAACGTCATTCATGTTATTCTCTTTATCCTGTATTTGTACAACAGCATAGATATTGTGGGCCAAAGGGCTTATTCCTGTATTAGGTTCATGTTAATAATCAGAATTAGGTCATTTTACTTATTAGGTCAGTCTACTCCTCCATTCAATCATGGCTGATCTATCTTTCCCCCTCAACCCCATTCCCTCCATAACCCCCGAATCCCGTACTAATCAAGAATCTGTCAATTGCCGTCTTACAAATATGCATTGACTTGGCCTTCACCAATCTGTGGCATTGAATTCCACAGATTCACCACCCTCTGACTAAAGCAAATCCTCCTCATCTCATTTCTAACGGTATGTCCTTTTATTCGGAGGCTATGGTTTCTGGTGCTAGACTCTCTCATTATTCAGACCTTTAACTATTTGGCAATTTTTAATGAGGATTTTAAAAGGATAGTCGAGTGGCAAACACAATGGCAAGTTAAACTGCTCCCCTCTGCCAGCAGGTGATCCATATCCGTCCATTCCATCAATACCCATGTGCCTATCTACAAAGCCTCTTAAACTGTTTGATTGGATTACCTTGACAACGTACAAGAGACCTTCGTTAGTTTTGGGATCGGTAGACACGTTGAAGTTGCCATTCTCATTGCCCTTGACGATTTTGAACACCGCTCTGCTTGCATTGGTGCCAGCTATATCTTTGTCTTCTACAGGCATCCGGAGGACCATGATGTTGCTCTCAGTCTCCTTCACGTCAATGGTGTACTGCATGAGGCAAGTGAAATATTCATGTTCAGATCATTCCTCAAATTGATAACTAGTGGCAGCAATTCCCACACACGGACCGAGGACATTTGTTATGCTAACATTCTTCAAGAACGCTATTCCCCCCCACCCCATAAAATGAAAGACAGTTGCAGTTCACAAGTTCTAGGAGGCCATTTGCCCCATCAAGTCTACTCCACCATTCAATAATGGCTGATCTATGTTTGCCTCTCAACTCCATTCTACCTTCTCCCCATAACCTGACACCAGTACTACAGTAAGAATAAGTGGCAAGCCATTTAGAACGGAGACGAGGAAACGCTTTTTCTCACAGAGTTCTCTGGATGCTTTCAAGAGAGCTGGATAGGGCTGTTAAAGATAGCGGAGTCAGGGGATATGCGGAAAAGACAGGAACGAGGTACTGATTGGGGATGATCAGCCATGATCACATGCTGGCTCGAAGGGCCGAATGGCCTACTCCTGCACCTATTGTCTACTGTCTAATCAAGAACCCTAAAAATATCCATTGACAGCCTCCACAGCCACATGTGGCAATGATTTCCACAGATTCACCAACCTCTGACTAAAGAAATTTCTCCTCGTCTCCTTTCTAAAAGTGTTTTCTTTTATTCTGAGGATGCGACCTCTGGTCCTAAACTCTCCCGCTAGTGAAACATCCTCTCCACATCCACACTATCCAGGCCTTTCACTATTAGGTAAGTTTTAATGAGTTCCCCCCCCTTGTCCTTCTAAACTCCAGCGAGTACAGGCCCAGTGTCGACAAACATTCGTCATATGTTTACCCAATAATCCCCGGGATCATTCTCGCTGTAGATTAATTTGCAAAGTTCTTGGACTTACTCTGGATTCTTTGAATGTTGGTGGGTGATCATTCATATCGGTGAGGTGGATGACCACCTTCCCTCTAGAGGATAATCCATACGATTTCCCATCCAAATCTTGAACTTCTACCTCGAGGGTGTATGTGTTTTGTTCCTGAATGTATTAAGCATTACAAATTTTAAGAAATGCACAGTGTGTTTAGTCCACCAATACATAACCATACTTACAGCCCATTAACAACCTGGATGCTCAGACTCCCCACCATCAACTCCATCTACACTTCATGCTGCCATGGAAAAGCAGCCGACGTAAGCAAATCCTGTCCCACCCCGATCATTCCTTCTCCCCTCTCCCGCCTTGCAAAACACGCACCAGACTCAGGAACAGCTTCTTCCCATCTGTTGTCAGACTTCTGAATGGTCCTTCCATAAGTTAGGGTAATGTCCAATTCACCTCTACCCCATCGTGGACATTGGACCTTCTCTCTGGAACTGATGTGCAACAATGCTAAGAACTATATTCTGCACTCTGTATCTTCCCCTTTGCTCTGCCTATTGTACTTGAGTTTGAATTGATTGCATTTATGTAAATCATTATCTGACCTGATTGGATAGCATGGAAAATAAAAGCCTTTCACGCAGGATATTGTACTGAGGCCAGGGATGAATAAACACAAAGTGTATGGTCTCCCTTCATGCCTCTTCTAACCTCATCTCACACGTTGTCTTTTCATCTCTGGCCTTTGTCCAACCATCAATCCCCCTCACATGTATTTGCCTATTATTTGCCAGCTTTTGCCTCGCCCTCACCTCTCTTCCAGCATCCTCGCTGCCCCCCCCCCCCCCTCCTTCCCCCAACCACCATCAGTTTGAAGAAGGGTCCTGACACCATCTATCCATTTTCTTGCTGCTTTACCCACCACGTTGGGCCATAATAACCAGAATATCCAATCTTGTCTGATCGCGGAAGCTAAGCAGGCTCAGGTCCAGTTAGTTCTTGGATGGGAGATTATTGCACATAGGCTTGGAGTCTGAAGAAGAGACCCCAACCCAAAACTTCTCCGGCACCTTCTGTCTACTCTTGATTTTTCTAGTCTTGAGAGAAAGATTGTTGTTCTGGTAACAGGCAAGCAGATTATAATTGTCCCCCCCCCCACCCCCGGGATAACCCCCGAGATTGCTAGAATCAAAGTCTTTCACAGTGGGAATTGTGAAAGAACTGAGCTCTCCTTCCATTTTGTTGGACAGGTCCATCCTATCGTGCATTTTTGCACTAATTTAATGTAGTTTAGAGATACAGTGGAAACAGGCCCTTTGGCCCACCAATTCCACGCCGATAGCAATAACCGCACACAAGCACCTATCCTACATGCTAGGGACAATTTACAATCTTTGCCAAAGCCAATTAACCTAGAAACCTGTACATCTGTGGAATGCTGAAGGAAACCAGAGCACCCGGAGAACACCCACATGGTCACAGGAGAACGCCCCTAATCTTTTGACATGGGCAGCAATTGATTCCATGGCAATCGAACTTTACTCCAGTGAATGTACCCTTCAGAGCTGGGCCAAACATGTCTGCTACAGGTGGCCCACAGAGTCAAAAAAAAGTCTGCTGAACACAAAAGAGGAGCTTGTGAATTCAAGGTTACCTTCATGACACCATAGATAAAGAAGCCGGTTTCTTAATGGAAAATTACAGAATAGTTAACCCTGTGAACAAGTGTATGTGACTGACCTTGCGTTTATGCTTGCAAAAATGATATAAACACACTGCATGTCTGGATTGACTGCTTCCTTTGTCTGACGAGTATTGCTTGCTTATGGCGAATAAAGTAATTACGGTTTGATAGCCACCCACAGCAGGCACAATCGCAACGTTTAAGAAACATCTAAACAGGTAGGATACATTTTGAGGGATATGGGCCAAACACAGGTAAGTGGGTCTCGTAAAGATGGGGCATGTTAGTCAGTGTGGGCAAATTCCACACTGTATGAATATGGTATCTCATGGGAATTATTCCAACAGCAGGTGGCACAATGGCACAGAAACCCGGGTTCGATCCCGATTATGGGTACTGTCTGGATGGAATTTGTATGTTCCCCTCACAAACTGCGTGGATTTTCTTCGGGTACTAGGGGTTCCTCCCATATTCCAAAGACGTGCAGGTTTATAGGCTAATCGGTGTTAGTGGTAGAGTAGGGTGCGGGGATCGCTGATTGTTGTGGACACAGTGGGCTGCAGGGGCTGTATCTCTAAACTAAACAGAAGTACAGATGAGCATTGGCAGTAATCCAGGTGACTCAACCCCGCGGCCCCGAAACACCAGGTAGGAAGGAAGACAACGTACCTCTCGATTTAGTTTATCACTGTTGGTTTTGATCTCGCCGGTCTTTCCATCAATGGAGAAGAATGAACCAAACCTGGAAGATGGTTCCTGGGACAGAATCCGATAAACCAGCAGAGTATTTATTGTGTTGGGCTCGTCTTTGTCGGTGGCAATCAGGGTTGTCACGGACGTGCCTGAAAATTACAAGCGCAAAGTTATCAAACAGCACGCTGGCAGACCCTTTGGCCCGTCAAATCCAGCACAGTGGCGCAGCTGATAGAGCTGCTGCCGCACAGCGTCAGAGGCGCAGGTACGATCCCGACATCGGGTGCTGTCTGTGCAGAGTTTGCACATTTTCCATGTGACCATGTGGGATTCCTCTATGTGCTCCGGTTTCATCCCACATCAAAGACAGAGGTTTGTACGTTAATTGGCCCTTTGTAAATTGCCCCCAGTGTGTAGGGAGTGGATGAGAACGTGGGAGAATGGAGAACTAGTGTGAACGGTTGATCGATAGTCAGCGTTGACTCGATGGGCCGAAGGGCCTGTTTAGTTTAGTTTAGTTTATTGTCACGTGTAACAAGGAACAGTGAAAAGCTTTTGTTGGGTACTAAACACTCAGCGGAAAGACTATTCATGATTACAATTGAGCCTTCCACAATGTACAGATACATGATACATGGAATAATGTGAACACCAGAGATGCTGCCAGACCCACTGTTACTCCACTGTGTCTAAACCAGTATCTGCTGTTTCTTTCGACACACAACATGAATAACATTTAGTGCAAGATAAAGTCCAGTAAAGTCTGATCAAAGATAGTCGGAGTGCCTCCAATGAGGTAAATAGTGGCTCAGGACAGCTCTCGAGTTGTTGGCTGGATAGTTCAATTGCCCGATAACAGCCGGGAAGAAATTGTCCTCGAATTTGGACAAGTGTGTTTTTACACTTCTGTACCTCTTGCCTGGTGGGAGAGGAGTCATTGGGCTTCCTTGATTCTGCTGGTGGCCTTGCCAAGGCAGCATGGGGCGTCAATGGAGCCAGTGAAGGTTGGTTTGTGTGATGCTCTGAGTCCACAGTTCTCTGCAATTTCTTGTGGTCTTGGATAGAGCAGTTCCCAAACCATGCTGTGATATACCACCATGTTGCCTCTCAAAACTAAACTATTAAGGAGTTTAGGAGGATGAGGGGAAAACCTCATTGAGACTTACTGAATAGTGAAAGCCCGGATAAAGTGGATATTCAATTTAGTTTATCATCACATGCACCAAGGTACAGTGAAAAGCTTTCTTGTTGTGGGCTAGCCAATCAGAAAGACAATACATGATTACAATCAATCCATTTACAGTGAACAGATACACAAGGATATATTTATATTTGAGGGCCATCAAAGAAGTAGATAGTCATTCAGCACTGCTCTCAGGTTGTGATAGAATGATTCAGCTGCCTGATAACAGCTGGGAAGAAACTGTCCCCGAATCTGGAGGCGTGCATTTTCACACTTCTATACTTTTCGCGTGATGAGAGAGGGAGTGGCTAGGGTGTGACACATCCTTGATTATACTGCTGGTCTTGCCAAGGCAGCATAAGTGGAGAAGATGTTTCCACTAGCAGGAGAGGTTAGGTCCCGAAGCCATAGCCTCAGAATAAAAGGACACATCTTCAGAAAGAAGATGAGGAATTTCTTGCCAGGTGGCAAATCCATGAAATTCATTGCCACAGATGGCTGTGGAAGCCAAGTCAATGGATATTCTTAAGGCAGAGATTGACAGATTTTTGATTAGTACGGGTCAGGGGTTATGGGGAGAAGGCTGGAGAACGGGGCTGAGAGGGAAAGATACTGTAGATCAGCCATGATTGAATGGCAGTGTAGACTTAATCAGCCAAATGGCCCAATTCTGCTCTTGAACGCATGAACTTACTAAGCACCTATTTAAGGTAGACAAAAATGCTGGAGAAACTCAGCGGGTGAGGCAGCATCCATGAGCGAAGGAAATAGGCAACATTTCGGGTTGCGACCCTTCTTCAGACTAAGAAGGGTCTTGACCCGAAACGTTGCCATCTCCTTCGCTCCATAGATGCCGCCTCACCCGCTGAGTTTCTCCAGCATTTTTGTCTACCTTCGATTTTCCAGCATCTGCAGTTCCTTCTTAAACAAAGCACCTATTTAAACTCATGCCATTTTATTCTCCTACATCCCCATCATCTCACTCAGTCACATTGTTCTATCAATCAGTCACATCAGATAATTGGGGCAAAAATTAACATATCCTTACCGGCTGCTGAACACTCGGGAAAGTTCACAACAAACTCTTTTTCAGTAAACATTGGGACATTGTCATTAACGTCCATGACTTTAATGGTCAGGTCGAGTAGCCGCTCATGCATAATGCCTCCCTTTCGTATTGCCTTCCCAAACAGCTGTGGAATTAAAAAGCCAAAGTTAGGTTTAATATTTATTCACAAATTGGCAGGCTAGGACTTTATTTCTTGGAACACGGGATGAGAAGAGGTGATCTTATGAAGGTATACAAAATCAGGAATAGATCAGGTAAATGCACAGTAGGGGATTCAAGAACCAGAGGACATAGGTTTAAGGTCAGGGGGAAAAGATTTAATATTTTTGGTTACCCAAACAGTGGTGGGTGTATGGAACAAGCTGCCAGAGGAGGTACCCGAGGCAGGTAGTACTGCAATATTTAAGAAGGATTTAGACGGGTACGTGGATCGGACAGGTTTAGAGGGATTTAGGTCAAACGCAGGTAGGTTTGACTAGTGTAGATGGGGCATGTTGGCCTGTGTGGGCAAGTTGGGCTGAGAGGCCTGCATCCACACTCTATGACTAACTAATCATTTAATGACAGTAAATACCTGGACTTGAGGAAGCATGCTTTAGTTTATTATTGTTGCCTGTACAGAGGTACAGTGAAAGGCTTTTTGTTGCATGCTATCCAGTCAGCAGAAGTCAGCTTTCAGAATATAGTTCAGCTCTCGGAATACTTAGAAAATAACTCTCCAGTGACTTACTTTAAACGACGGAAATTCCTCTCGATCCACAGGCCTCGACACAAAGATTCTCCCAGTGTCACTCTCTACCGAGAACAAGTTGGCTGGATGTTTATCAACTCCTTGACCCGATATATGGTAAGAAATTGTATGACCCTGTTCATCGTCTGACCTTATCTGAAAGAATATAATAGGGTTTCGTGAATTAAAAAAAAATAAAAATCAAACATGCTTCACAGCAAACTACCGTGGATGCAATGAAAGTGAAATATACCTCGTGCTGCATTGGGAAAGGCAGTCAACATAAGTAAAGACTGTCTGAACTACAATCAGACTGAAGAAGGGTTCCGACTCAAATCAATCACCTAGCCATGTTCTCCAGGGATGCTGTCCAACCTGCTGAGTAACTCCAGCACTTGGGATTCTATTCCTTCGGGTGCAAAAGGTTGAGGGGAGATCTTATAGAGAGGTGTACAAAATCATGAGGGGAATAGATTGGATAGACACAGAGTCTCTTGCCCAGAGAGAGAATATAGAACCAGGGTACATAGGTTGAAGCTGAAGTGGGAAACATTTAAGAGGAATCTGAGGGGTAACATTTTCACACAAAGGTTGATGGATGGCTGGAACAAGCTGCCGGAGGAGGAAGTTGAGGCAGGTTTAAGAATTAATTGGACAAGTATATGGATAGGACAGGTTTAGAGGGGTATGGACCAAATGCAGGCAGTTGGGACTAGTGTAGATGGAACATGTTGGTCAGTGTGGGCAAGTTGGGCCGAAGGGCCAGTTTCCATGACACTGTGGGGTATTTTTGTAAACCAAAATCTGCAGTTCCTTGTTTCTACAAGGCAAGACTTGCCCCACTCATTCCTTCTTCTCCCCACTCCCATTGGGCAGAAGATAGAAGCTTGAAAGTGCACACCACCAGAATCAAGATGTAGGAGAGTTTTATACAAAGATTAATGGGTCTTACTTGCAGTAGTACAATAAGTCTGTAAACACAGTACTCAATAGATAGTAAACAAGCATTTATTAAATAACCTAATTTATGCAAAAAATAAAGCCCAAAGATCCGAGTGCAATTAATGCAGTTTGTAATTCGGAGTATACCAGACTCAGGAACAGCTTCTTCCCCTTTGTTATCAAGTTTATGAACAGTCCTTCCACAATTTAGGGTACTGTCCGATTCACCTCTACCCCATTGTGGGGATTAGACTTTGACTCTGGAACTGATGCGCTACAATGCTGAGAACTATATTCTGCATTCTGTATCTTCCCCTTTGCTCCATATATAGCACTGATTTGATCGGATAGCATACAAAAGCAGAGTGGGGCAGCGGGCCATAGACCTACTGCCTCACAGCTCCAGAGACCCAGGTTCAACCCTGACCTCTGATGCTTTATGTGGAATTTGCACGTTCTCTCTGACTGCATGGGTTTCCTCTGGGTGCTCCGGTTTCCTCCCATATCACAATGACTTGTGGGTTTGTAGGTTAATTGGCCACTAAAATTCCCCCAAGCTTTTAGGTATCGTGGGATAACATAGAACTAGCATGAATGGGTGATCGATGACCAGCATGGTCCGCTTCCATTATGTATCGCTCAAACTCCATGTAGATGCAGACACTATGGCAACACTTAAGAAACATTTGGACAGGTACGTGGATAGGACAGGTTTAGAGGGATATGGGCCAAACGCAGGCAAATGAGACTAGTGGAGATGGGACATATTGGCCAGTGTGGGGAAGTTGGGCCAATGGCCCCATTTCCTATTTCTGGAGCACATGAAAAGGTGACCCTTTTTCAGACTCCTCCATCTGATTTACAAGGATCGTACCGAGCTTAAGGATATTTTTCTCTCCTTAAATTAAGATTCATTCAAATAATAGAGAACATTACAACTTACAGTTTGAACATACTTGGGGAAAGGACCAATGGAGTTCTCCGTGAGTTTGAAAGGCATAGGTTGCCAACGCCTCTTCTGCCGGTGCAGTAGAACAGCTCTTCGCTTCCGACCTTGTTCCTGCAACACAGTCTGAAGTACAGAAAACACATTTCAGGTAACATTCTCTCTGTTTGAAGAGGGAGAGATGTTTATACAATGTCCTCCATAACCACAAGAAGCCAACTCAGGACATCTGGTGGTAGTGCATTCAGTTCTTGATTGCTTGCCCATGGAATACCACCGACAGGTCTAACATGCTGCTTAGGTGCGTGGCGACTCATCCCATCAAAGGAACAACTATCCCAGAGATAGATCTTCACAGACAAGGACCTACCACCCCAGGGAGAGATAGATCTTCCCAGAGAAGGCACTGCTATTCCAGAAAGAGTAGATCTGCTCAGAGAAGAACCGACTATCCCAGAGAGAGATCTACAGGAAGACCTACGCTCTCATGGAGAGTAGATGCTAGAGATGGACCTGCCCAGAGAAGGACATGCAACCACTCTACTCTTCTAAACCTCTACCCAGAAATCTTTCAGCATCTCCAAATGTTCTAGTGATATTTTCATTAGTATTTAGAACGTCGAACAGTACAACACAGGAACAGGCAATTCAGCCCACAATGTCTGTGCCAAACATGATGCCAGGACCAATTCTTATCTGCCTTCACATAATCCATATCCCTTAATTTCCATGGGCCTATCCATAATTTTCTTGAATGCCACTGTCATCTGCCTCCGCCTCCACCACCCATGGCAGAGGGTTCCAGCCACTTACCATCCTGTTGTATAAAAAATAAAACATGCCCTGCACATCTCCTTTAAACTTTGCCCCTTTCACCCAAGAACTACACCAAGAACTAATTGTTATTTCCATCCTGGGATATATCTAACACTATTTCAGCTTGTTTATAATGCCGAGAATTATATTCTGCACTCTGTATCTTCTCCTTTGCTCTACCTATTGTACTGGAGATTGACTTGATCGGATTTATGTATAGTATTATCTGATCGCATGCAAGACAAAACTTTTCACTGTACCTCAGTGCACGCGACAATAATAAGCCCAAACCTGCCCACCATATAATAACAAATCAATGTTGGTGAATCACAGGCTGGTAATAATTAATTTTACTGCTGCAGCCCCGAGTCAGTCAAGGGCCACATCTCTATACGACATGGGATCAAATCATTGTCGGCTCTCAGATCAACGATAGTTTAGTGTCGCACATATCTAGGTGCAGTGAAATGCTTTGTTGCACATACAGCCCGGTAAAACCATACGGCAGACCTCACCTAGGCAGTACACAAGTGTCGCACCATTTTGGCGCCAACAAAGATACAAGAGTCTACCTAACATTCCTATCCACTGCCTGCTGCCGCATGTGCCAACTAACCCCCTCCCCCCCCCCCCCGCCAACCTTTGGCCACCGCACCCGCTTGGTCCCCTCTTCATTCTCGGGAGCACCCCAACTCGGGAGCATCCCTCATGGTAGCCCTCCTCACTCTGGCAGCTCACTCCTCCCACTCCGATGCCCACACCCCTCCCCTCTCAGACCAGATACCCCACCACCACCACCGCTCTGAAGGAATGGGTAATATTCAATTCCCTTTAGTTCCAGAGAGATCAATCAAGGTTAGTCAAAGAGCATGGAAACAGGCCCTTCAGCCCACCAAATAAGTGTCAACCAGCAATCACCCTGTACACTAATATTATCCTACACACTAGGGACAATTTACAAATTACAGAAGCCCATGCGGTCAAAGGGAGAATGTACAAACTCCTTACATACTGCACCTGTAGTTAGCATCGAACCAGGTATCTCTCTCCCTCCCCCAGCCAATAGCATCAGCTTCTCATTTTCACCCAACAAAAGCTAACAATGGCCTGTTGCCTTTATCATTGTTACTTTTTTTACATATTTCATTCAATGTTCTTTATCTCTCCACATCATGGTCTATATCTCTTGTTTCCCTTATCCCTAACCAGTCTGAAGAAGGGTCTTGACCTGAAACGTCACCCACCCCTTCTCTCCAGAGATGCTGCCTGAGTTACTCCAGCTTTTTGTGTCTATCTTCGGTTTAAACTCAGCATCTGCAGTTCCTTCCTAAGCATTCGGGTAAACCTCTTCTGCACTTTCTCATTATTTTGCAATAATGTCAGGAAACAAAATCATTTAATCTTGCTTCAAGTTAAATGATAGGGAGAGGGACATCAGGGACAACATTTTCCGCTATTTAATTATAAACATTGAGTATCTGGAATGAGCTGCCAGAGGAAGCTATAGAAGCGGATACAGAAGGTTAAAAGTGCACACCACCAGACTCAGGAACAGCTTCTATCCCTCTGTTATCAGGTTTCTGAACAGTACTTCCATAAGCTGGGGTCATGTTCGATTCCCCTCTACCCCATTGTGGACATTGGACTGTCTACGGAACGGTGGTGGCTCGGTGACATAGTGGTAAAGTTGCTGCCGTGCCGTGCCAGAGAGCCATGTCGATTCTGACTACGGGTGCTGCCTGTGTGTGGTCTGTACGTTCTCCCTGTGACTGCATGGGTTTTCCCAGCTGTTCCAGTTTCCTCCCACATAGAGATTTGTAGGTTCATTGGCTTGGTAAAAATTTCTCCAAAGCATCCAATACTTCCTGTAAAGGGGCAACGAGAACTGAACTATGTACTCCATGTGGAGCCTACCCAATGTCCGGTAAAGCCACTGGCTTGACGGAATGATTTCCCGACACATTATTTACCTCATTTACCCACATGGGGGAGGGATTGACAAATTTGGAGTATAAAGATGGAGTTGAAGGGGAAGTGGCTACAGGAAAAATTACAAAAGATTCTCGAATTAATGGGAAGGAAAGCTCGAGAAGGGACAGAGTAAGGTCATGGCCAATGCGAGTAATGCAAGGGGGGGGAAGTGAATATGGAGGTCAAAGTGCTGTATATGAATAAGGAATAAAGTGGACGAGCTTGAGGTTCAGTTAGAAACTGGCAAGTATGATGTTGTGGGAATTACTGAGACATGGCTGCAAGAGGGCCAGGGCTGGGAACTGAATATTCATCGGTATACCTCCTTCAAAAAGTCAGGCAGGTGGGCAGAGGGGGTGGGGTTGTCCTGTTGGTGAGGAATGAAATTCAGTCGCTTGCAAGGTGTGACATTGAAACAGGAGATGTGGAGTCAATATGGATAGAACTAAGGAATTGCAAGGGTAAAAATACCCTAATGGGACTAATCTACAGGCCCCCAAACAGTAGTCTGGACATAGGATGCAAGTTGAATCAGGAGTTAAATTTGGCATGTTTTGGATGAAGGGATCAATGATTTGGATGACGGGATTCAAAGTAACATTAGCAAATTTGCAGATGACACAAAGCTGGGTTGCAGTGTGAACTGTGAGGAGGATGCTATGAGAATGCAGGGTGACTTGGATAGGTTGGAGGAGAGGGCAGATGAAGTTTAATGCGGATAAATGTGAGGATATCCACTTTGGTAGCAAAAACAGGAAGGCAGATTCTAAATAAATGGTGTCAAGTTGGGAAATGGGGAAGTACAATGGGATCTGGGGATCCTTGTTCATCAGTCTATGAAAGTAAGCATGCAGGTACAGCTGGCAGTGAATAAAGCGAATGGCAAGTTGGCCTTTATAACAAGAGGAATCGAATATAGGAGCAAAGAGGTCCTTCTGCAGCTGTACAGAGCCCTAGTGAGACCACACCTGGAGTATTGTGTGCAGTTTTGGTCCCCTAATTTGAGGAAGGACATTCTTGCTATTGAGGGAGTGCAGCGTAGGTATACAAGGTTAATTCCTGGGATGGTGGGACTGTCATATGCTGAGAGAATGGAGCGGCTGGGCTTTTACACTTGGAGTTTAGAAGGACAAGAGGGGATCTCATTGAAACATATAAGATTGTTAAGGGTTTGGACACGCGAGAGGCAGGAAACACGTTCCTGATGTTGAGGGTGTTCAGGACCAGGGGCCAAAGTTTAAGAATAAGGAGTAAGCCATTTAGAACAGAGACGAGGAAACACTTTTTTCCCCCCAGAGAGTGGTTATTCTGTGGAATTCTCTGCCTCAGAGGGTGGTGGAGGCAGGTTTTCTGGATAGCGGAGTCAGGGGATATGGGGAGAAGGCAGGAACGGGGTACTGATTGGGGATGATCAGCCATGATCACATTGAATGGCGGTGCTGGCTCGACGGGCCGAATGGCCTACTCCTGCACCTATTGTCTATTGTCTATCTTTGCCCTCTCACTAAATCTATCCATATCCTTCTGTAGCCTTTTTGTAGCATCACTGGAGTCATAGAAACACAGAGCAGTACAGGGATAGGAATTGTACCAAATGACAGCAGGTGGGACTAATGTTGACGGGGCAGCTTGAGCTAGTTGGGCCAAAGGGCCTGTTTGCATGCTATATGACTCTGAGTGCATTTGGTGTTGGTTACCAACCTTAAGTTTGGCTGCGAATAGTAGGCGAACGTGAATTTTCGATGGGTCCTGGGTCACAGAATCTTCGAGGTAGATGTCAAAGGTAATTTGATCAGCGGTAGCATTGAAGCCACTAACGGCGTACAAAACACCAGACTTCATGACGAAACGTGCATCAGAGGAACCGATCTGCAATGTCCCCTGTTGGCAGCCATCCAAATCCACTGAAGACAAGTAAAAGAGCAGGTCAGTAAAAGCAGACACTCCAAACACTAACACTCTGCCAAGTATACTGAACCGCAACTCGCATAGAAATGAATTAGGCTTAGATTTATCATTGTGTACCGAGGTACAGTGAAAAGCATTGTTTTGCATGCTATCCAAACAAAGCACATTCGCCTTTTATTGAATTTAGTTTAGTCATGTGTACTGAGGTACAGTGAAAAGCTTGTGTTGCGTGTGAACCAGTCAGCAGAAAGATAGCATGATACGATTGAACTATCCAACTACTGCACAGAAACAGGCCCTTCGACCCACCAGGTCCGCGCCAACCAGCGATCCCCGCACATTAACACAACCTTACACACACTAGGGACAATTTACAATTTATACTAAGCGAATTAACCTACAAACATGCAAGTCTTGAGTGTGGGAGGAAACCAGGGCACCCGGAGAAAACCCACACGGTCACAGGGAGAACGTACAAACTCCGTACAGACAGCACCCGTGAATGGGATTGAACCCAGGTCTCTGGTGCGGAAAGGCAGCAGCTCTACAACTACGCTGTGCTGCCCCATATACCATGCATAAATACAAGCAGTTCAAACTCTAGCATAATATAGGTAGAGCAAAGGGGAAGATACAGAGCGTAGAGTGAATATACTCAGCAGAGTACTATATTCTCTGCAAAATGGGGGAAGCGGAAACTAGTGGCATTGCTGAAGCTTTTAGATGGAATACGGCGGGATGGCGGGAAATGGATAATATGCTGGTAGATGAGGTTAGTTTATTCTGGTATTATGTTCGTCACGGACATGGTGGGCCAAAGGGCTTGTTCTTGTGCTGTACTGTTCTATGTCCCTTGTCCTAATTGAACAGGCCTAAGTAGCCTAGCTTAGAATGAGGCGACACTGTGATGCAATGGTAAAGTTGCTGCCTTGCAGAGTTAGAGACCCAGGTTCGATGCTGAGCTCAGGTGCTGCCTGTATACATTCCCTATGTGACCGTGGGTGTTCTCCTGGTGCTCCGGTTTCTTCCCACACTCCAAAGACGTGCAGGTTGAGATTAATTGGCTTCTGTAAATTGTGTGTTGGATCGAACTCATGCTCGCCTTGGATTCAGTGGGCCGAAGGGCCTGCATCCACACTGTATCTCTAAACTAAACATTCACAAAGTGCTGGCGTAACCCAGCGGTTCAGGCAGCATCTTTGTCACGATAGAAACATGGTAGCTGTCTATCATGCCACTGATAGACAGCCACCATCTATCAGTGGTGGGGCCTGCTGTATGATTTTACTGGGTTGTATGCAAAAACAATGCCACTGTACCTCTGTTCATGTGACAATAGATTATCGTTCAATAAAGTATCAGTGAATTCATTGAGCATCTCTGGAGAAAATGGATATGGGTGACGTTTCGGGTTGGGACCCATGCAAAAAATTTTTTTTTTTTTTAAATTAAATAAATAAAAATCACCTATACATTTACCCCAGACATGCTGCATGACCCGCTGAGTTACTCCAGCATTTTGTGTCCATCTTTGGTATAAACCAGCATCTGCCGTTCTTTGTTCCTACTTTTTTTTTCTCTCAGGTTTACTTTCAAAAACACTCTCAGAAAAGAATTCCAACCCAACCCACTTCTCCATTTCACGGCAAATCTTGATGTGTGCAAACCTGCAGAGAGGATTGGACAAACTACTGGCAACATTCCAGGATAATGATCGTAGATATTTATTTTTGTCCGGACTGCCAAGAGTTTAGGATAGAGATACAGCATGGAAACAGGCTATTAGGCCCACCATGTACACACTGACCAGCAATCACCCAAGTTTAGAAGGATCAGGCTCGAACTCATTGAAAGAATGAGCAGTGAAATGCCTGGATAGAGTGGATGTGGAGAGGATGTCCCACTTGCGGGAGATTCTAGAACCAGAGGGCACAGCCTCATAATGAAAGGACGCACCTTTACAAAGGAGATGAGGATGAATTTCTTTAGTCAGAAGGTGGTGAATCTGGAATTCATTACCACAGACGGCTGTGAAGTACATCAATGGTTATTTTTAAGGCGGAGATTGATAGATACTTGATTACAAAGGGTGTCAGGAATCATGGGGAGAAATCAGGAGAATGGGATTGAAAGGGAAATTTAGATCAGGCATGATTGAATGAGGTAGACTTGATGGGCCAAAATCTGCTGCTGTAACTTCTGAACCTGCATGTCTTTGGGATGTGGGAGGAAACCGGAGCACCCGGAGAAAACCCACACACTCACAGGGAGAATTTACAAACGGCACGTGCAGTCAGGATCGAACCCGGGACTCTGTTGCTATAAGGCAGCAACATTACCGCCGTGCCACTGTGCTGCCCTCAATGTTCATAATAAAATAGAATTTTACATAAATGGTTGGTACAGGGGCAAAATGAGAAGGAAAATATTCATCCAGAGGCTAGTGAATCCTTGGAATTCTCAGACCTAGAGGATTGTGGAATCTCAGTTAAGGGGCTGTCCCACTGTAGGAGCTGATTTAAGAGTTGTCCCGAGTTTACCCTGATCCGAACTCGGAGAATTACGGTAATAACCGCTTGTAGGTACTCAGGGCTCTCGTGGATATTTTTCACGAGTCTTCGCGAGCTTACCGCGTTTCCCCGAGTACCTGCCGTTAGCGTTACCAGCGGCTAAGAGACGTCCCGAACTCCGACGTACCCGCTACATACATTCTACGTGCTTACCACGAGTTTTTTTTAACTCTGGAGAGCTCTTGAATTACCTTGTACAGTGGGACAGGCCCTTTACTAGTTCAGGTTTAGATTTAATTTGCCATTGACTCCAGCATTTTGTGTCCTTTCGCGTACTAACCTGCAACTGCAGTTCTCTACAATTCCAGAATGGACAAGATGTGAACATTCACCAACCAATCCACCTTTAAAAGTAGAGGTAAATTACCTTTCGAAATCAGCTGTCCTGCTGTAATTGTACGACTCTCTAAAACCACCTCCAAAGAATTGTTGAAACATGCGTCTTCAAGTCGTGCAAACACCTAAAATTGTAACAGATAGTTTTAGTTCCACAAATAAACTAATAACTAGCAGAAATAAAACTTGTAAATAATGTACAAGCGCAGCGTTCTAGCATACTATTTTGCAATAATGTCAGGAAAAAAAATCATTTAATCTTGCTTCAAGTTAAATGATAGGGAGAGCGACATCAGGGACAACATTTTCCGCTATTTAATTATAAACATTGAGTATCTGGAATGAGCTGCCAGAGGAAGCTATAGAAGCGGATACAGAAGGTTAAAAGTGCACACCACCAGACTCAGGAACAGCTTCTATCCCTCTTATCAGGTTTCTGAACAGTACTTCCATAAGCTGGGGTCATGTTCAATTCCCCTCTACCCCATTGTGGACATTGGACTGTCTACGGAACGGTGGTGGCTCGGTGACATAGTGGTAAAGTTGCTGCCGTGCCGTGCCAGAGAGCCATGTCGATTCTGACTACGGGTGCTGCCTGTGTGTGGTCTGTACGTTCTCCCTGTGACTGCATGGGTTTTCCCAGCTGTTCCAGTTTCCTCCCACATAGAGATTTGTAGGTTAATTGGCTTGGTAAAAATTGTAAATTGTCCCTGGTGTGTAGGCTAGTGTACGGGGATTGCCAGTCGGCATGGACTAGATGGGCAGAAGAGTCCGTTTCCATGCTCTATCTATAAAGTAAATATAACTAAACTAAATTCATTTTCTAAGTACATGTTGTACAGTAGAAATACAAATGGCATTCAATCCTCTGCGCAAGCATAATATATCAAGTAGGCCAAACGAATAAATAAAAGCAAAGTGTGGGAGTAACTCAGTGTGGCAGGCAGCATCACTGGAGAACATGGATAGGTGCTGTTTCGGGTTAGGAACCCTTCAGGCTGATTGCAGGGGTGGCCAGGAAGAAAGCAAGAAGAGAGGCGTGGCAGAACAGATGTAGAACTGTTCTAAGCATCTTTTTTAGTTGAGTTTATTATGTGTATCAAGGTACAGGGAAAAGCTATTGTTGCGTGTTAGCCAGTCTGCAAAAAGACAATACATGATTACAATCGAGCTGTCCACAGTGTACTGATACATGATAAAAGGAACAATGATTAGTGCACAGTAAATTGCAGTAAAGTCCAATTGAAGATATTTTGAGGGTCTCCAGTGAGGTAGATAGTAGCTCAAGACTGCTCTCTAGTTGTTGGTAGGATGGTTTAGTTGCCTGATAACAGCTGGAAATAAACTGTTCATGAATCCGGAGGTGTGTGTTTTGACACTTTTGTGCCTCTTGCCCGATGAGAGGGGAGAAGAAGGAGTGACCGGGGTTAGACTGGTCCTCAATTGTGCTGGTGGCCTTGCTGAGGCAGCGTGAAGTGTAGATGGAGTCAATGGAAGGGAGGCTGGTTTGTGTGATGGTCTGGGGTGCGACCACAATTCTATGCAATGACTTGCGGTCTTGGATGGAGCTGTTGCCAAACCGTGCTGTGATGCATCCCGATAAAATGCTTAAATGCTTTCTGCCTTTCAAAAACATGCGCGCCTGTGTCCACAGAACTTTGCAGCGCCGCAGTCTTAGCTCTGAGCGAAGCTGTCCTGCCCCTTTAACCAGCAACACCCATACACTAGCACTCTCCTACACACTGGGGAAAATGTACAACTTTTAATCAAAGCCAATTAACCTACAAACCTGTACGTCTTTGGAAATGTGGGAGGAAACCAGGGCACCCGGAAAAACCCCAGACGGTCCCAGGGAGAACTTACAAACTCCGTACAGACAGCGCCCGCAGTATGTGACGAATAAATTTGACTTCGGATCAAACCCAGGTCTCTGGCGCTGTGGGGCAGCAACTACACTGCCATGCCGCCCCAGAAGCTTTTAGAAAGGCACATGGACATGCAGCGAATAGAATGATAGGAATCTCCTACTGGTAGATCAGTTTAGCTTGGCATCATGTACGGCACAAACATTATGGGCTGAAGGGCACATTCCTGTGCTATACTGTTCTACCTTCAACTAAGAGCTACTATGCATTGCATATTTTGCTTTAGCTACAGATTTGGGATTTTGTTTTGGAAAGGGATATGGTTATTGATTAATTGAATTTGTGAATATTATATTTATCTGCAATTATGCTTATAGACATGTTAAGCTGTTACAAGTAAGAATTTCCTTGTTCCTTTGCGTAATTTATGACAATTAAACACTCTTGAGCCTTGACAAAGCATCATAACTAAGTTAATTTTTAAAACGTTTGACTACTTGACTGGGTGGCACGGTGGCACAGCGGTAGAGTTTCTGCCTCAGTGCCGGAAACCCAGGCTCAATCCTGACTACGGGGACTGTCGGTATAGAGTTTGTATATTCTCCCAGTGACTGCGTGGGTTTTCTCCTGGTGCTCTAGTTTCCTCCCACATCCCAAAGACTTGCTGGTCTGTAGGTTAATTGGCTCCCTGTAAAATTGTCCCTTGTGTGTAGGTAGTGGATGAGAAAGTGGGATAACATAGAACTAGAGTGAACAGGTGATCAATGATTGGCATAGACACGGTGGACTGAAGGGCCTTTTTCCATGTTGTATCTCTAAACTAAACACCTGCTATAGGGTAGCACGGCATCAGTGTTGCTGCCTTACTGCGCCAGAGAATAGGTCCCAACACCAGGTGTCAGGGGGTTATGGGGAGAAGGCAGGAGATGGGGTTAAGAGGGAAAGATAGATCAACCATGATTGAATGACAGAGCAGACAATGGGCCAAATGGCCTGATCCTGCTCCAATCACTTATGAAGACCCAGGTTCTATCTTGACTACGAGTGCTGTCTGTACATAGTTTGTACATCCCCATGTGACTGCATGGGTTTTCTCCGGGTGCTCCGGTTTCCTCTCACATTCCAAAGACATGCAGAATTGTAGCTTAATTGGCTTCTGTAAATTGTCCTGAGTGTATGATAGAACTAGTGGACAGGTGATCGTTGATCAGCATGGACTCGTTGGGCCATAGGTCAAAACATCTTTCAACCCTCTATCTCTAAAGTAAAACTAAACTATAACTCAACACAGAGAACATGTGGGGAAGTTTCATGTAGCAAATAAATATAGATATAGATATAGATAGATATAGATAATTAGAACTAATTGCAACATATATATATATGTTGCATATATATATAGGAAGTGCAGATGCTGGTTGACAAAAAAATGCACAAAGTGCTGGAGTAATTCAGTGGGTCAGTCACCACCCATAGAGAACATGGATAGGTGACGTTTCCGGTCGGGACCCTTCTTATGATTAAACATTGTTTGGAAAACACATTAATCTACTCCCACAACCAAGTCAACAAATTCAAACTGAATTTTTAAGAACATTTATAGCTGATAAAAATAAAGGTTCGTTATTTGCAGTGTTTAAACAAAAAGATTGAAATGTAATCAAATAATATTAACTAAAGGTAGGTATGTTGCAAAGCCTACCTGAAGCGTCGGTGAAAATCTGCCGTTGCAGGTGTGCGCGATTTTGGCGCCGTTTAGAGGGGGCGGGTTTAAAACGCAATTTTCTCTAAGCTGTTCCAATCGAAAATATTCAGCCTAGTTAATTATTAACGAAAAATCGCTGAAAGACCCCGTCGCAAAAGCTATTATTAGGTTTAAAGGCCTTGAATAATAGTTATAGTAGTTTAAAAATCAATGTCTAAACCCGCGACCGCCAGCAACCGCAGGGTCTCATAAAGCAAACCACAGAAGGATGGCTGTATATTTTTACATTAAAAAGGGCTTCTAAAGATCCCTTTATACAAAGTTTAATATTGCGAGTAGCTCATTTTGGGCCCATTATATCCCGCAGTATTTTTCTGGGCATTTGGGGCACAAATCTACCGCAATGTGAACGTTCTAAACCAGCGCGTTCCACAGGGACCCACTAGAAAGCTGATTTAAATGGACATTTATTTACAGCAATTAAACACTAAATTCCTTCCATTTGGCCTATAAATTAATGTAAATTAGATTTTAAAATCATGTTTTATTGTGAATTATTTGTGAATATTATTTGGACATTTAGGCTATTTAAAAATGTTAATCATTTATTAAGAAATGGATAGATGTTTAGATCTAGTAATTGAAGTCTGAAATTAGCTACAATTAGGTAACTAACTAATTATATGCTTTAATTTCAGGTCATCCAAGTAAGATTATTTTATATTTGTTTCAGAATGCTTCAATCTATGATAACTGAAAATTTCATTCAGTTCTCTTAATTTTTAAGAAAGTTATGGGCTTTTGACTGTTCACGATCACAGCTTTTTTGTTATGTCCATAGAAAATCAATAGAGAACAAGATGCTCATTTCCCAGTATGAAAATGGCCATAACTTTTTAAATACTTGAGATATGAAAGTGAATTAGGTGTCAAATTAAACTTATTTTTATGCTTTATCTGATGGGATAAATTACAGACTTGATTTTTTAAATCTCAAAATTTTGTAACATTGCTACTAAAGGCAATGGTAAATTAAAATGGGATGCGGATTATGAAACAAATAAAATTGTTCAACTACACAATTGTACAGCACAGGCTCTTCAGCCCACAATGTCCATGCCAAACATGATGCCAAGATATACTAATCCCATCTGCCTGCACGTGATCCATACCCGACCATACCCATAGATCAGTACAGCACAGGAACAGGCCCTTCAGCCAACAACATCCAACAACAACATGGCGCCAAGTTAAATGAATCTCCTCTGCCTGCCCCTGATCCATACCCCTCAATCTCTGCATGTCCATGTGCCCATCTGAAAAACTCCTAAACGCCACATTCACATCTGCCTCCGCCACCACCTCTGACAGTGCGTTCCAGATACCCACCACTCTCTCTGTAAAAATACATGCCCCGCACATCTCATTTCAACTTTGGCCCCATCACCTTAAACCTATGCCTTTGGTCAGTACAAATTTCCCCAATCCATACCAAGTCATCCTTCAATTTTTGTTTTTCTAAAAGACTCATCAAGACTGAGTGATAAAACATGGAAAAGGCCCTTTGGCCTAACTTGCCCACACCAGACAAAAGTCCCAGTTACATTAGTCCCACCTGCCTGCGTTTGGTCCATATCCGTCCAAAACCAACCTATCCATGTACTTGTCTAAATGTTTCTGAAACATTGGGAAAGTCTCAGCCTCAACTACCTCCTCTGGCAGTTTGTTCCATACACCCACCACCCTTTGTGTGAAAACATTACCCCTCAGATTTCTATTAAATCTTTTCCCCTTCACTTTAAACCCATGTCCTCAATTCCCATACTATGGGTAAGAGACACTGTGCATATACCCGATCTATTCCTCTTGTGATTTTATACACATGTTCGTTAACATTTCCATTGAGGCAATAGACTAACAATATTTACATTTCAGGACTTTTTAAAAAGTATTCAGATATAGAAACGTTTCACACCCTAGATGAGGCCACAGTTGAAATGCAGAAGAGGTTGAACACTGAGACAAGATACAGAAAGAACAGTTTAACAAGTCAAAACAAAGTTTGTTTAAAATTTTGGCAGTGTAAGAAGCATTTTTCACCCTGGATATAAATCAAATGCCAAAACAAAACATCCCTGCATCAAACCTCTGATCCACACTTACACTTCAATGTAGAGGACATTAAATCACAGGAAAACTCACGAGTGAGGTTTACAAAGAAAGTAAACTTCAACGCGCTTGTTTTTTAAGCAGAAATGTGAACAGCTTTCAGGGAATTTCCCGAGAGTGTCGACGGAGCCTGCGGTCGATGGAACCCTCGGCATGGGCTTGGGTCGGCGCGCAAAGGTGTCAGGAGGGGACTCATTGGTAATCGTGGAGGAGGTCGGCACAGCATCGCTGAGGGCGCCGGACAGGGTCGCCGGTCTTTTAGGGTGCCGACGGTCGAGGACAGCCCACGTAGGGGTCGGGGAACCCACCGCCGGGAACAAAAGAGGGCCCGGAGTGACGGGGACCGCCGTGAAAGGGGGGGAAGAGATCAAGGATGGACCTGGTGCAGGATACTTTGTAACTTTGTCAGCGCCCTTCATGTGGCAACTATTTGCACACCATGGGTATGCAAGCAAAGAATTTCACTATGACTTGTCACATGTGATAGTAAAACATTCAGTTCAATTACACTGGAATGAGCTGCCAGAGGAGGTAGCTGAGGCTGGGATTATTGCAATATTCAAGAAACATTTAGATGGGTACATGAATAGGACAGGTCTAGAGGGATATGGGCCAAGCGCTGGCAGGTGGGACTAGTGTAGAAGGGTCGGTGTGGGTAAGTTGGGCCAATGGGCATGTTTTCATGACTGATCTCAAGTTCCGAAAACATGTTGGGATATAGAGCAGAATGGATTGTACAAATATTAACTGCAAGACAGCTTAATGAGTAACTTTATCACGCCATGGAATGAATTTTGCAACATACCCCTGTGAAACGTGATCTTTGCTTAAAGGAATGTTCAAAACAATCATATAATTGCACCTTTAATGTAAGGGGGGGGGGGGGGGGGGGGGGGGGGGGAGGGCGAGGGCTCCCTAACCTAACAGTAGAAACTAGAAACAAGAAGCTATAGAGGCTGGTTAATACATAAAAGGACACAAGGTACTGGACTAACTCAGCGGGTCAAGCAGCATCCCTGGTGAACATGGGTAGATGTTTTGAGCGGAGATTCTTCTTCAGAAGATAATCGTAAATTAGAAGGTAATAGTTTTAAAGAAAACGCTAACTGCTGTTTGATGCAACTATTTTACCCAGGATAGGAAAATCAAGAGCCAGAAGACATATGTTTAAAGGCAAGAGGGGAAAAGATTTAATAGGAACGCGAGGGGCAACATTTGCCACACAGAGGATGATGGGTGTATGTAACAAGCTGCTCGATGAGGCAGGTACTGCAATAACTTTTAAAGAGTTGGATAGGTACATGAATAGGAAAGTATTGGAGGGATATGGGCCAAACACAGGCATATGGGACTAGTGGAGACGGGGCATCTTGGTCGGCATGGACGAGCGGGGCCGAAGGGCCTGCCCCTGCTGTATGACAATTAAATTAGGCATCTCAACAGCATTGAATCGTCATTATCATATTTTAATAAACAAGTATGTTTTGCAACATACGAGGAATTTCATTTGCCATACAGCCATACCAATAAAAAGCAACAGAAAACACAAAATACATTTTAACATGAACATCCACCACAGTGACTCCACATTCCTCACTGTGATGAAAGGCGAAAAAAAGTAAAAATGTGCAAATAAAAAGACACGAACTCCTAACTCAGCGGGCCAGGCAGCGTCTGATTAGACGAGTTACTCCAACACTTTGTTTGTAAACCAGCATCTACAGTTCCTTGCTTCTACCTTTTGGAGCAAATATCCGTCTCTGTTTAAGAAATTGCTGTTCGGTGTTCGTTCCCGAAGAAGGAACCACATCTCACACAAGGTGCGGGTGTAACAGAGAGAGAGAGAGAGGGAGGTTGTGAGGGAGGGGTGTTCAGTCTTACCAGAAGCAGCGAGGCAAGGGCAGCGATCCGCCCGGCGTGTCCACACATCGTTCCCCGAGTTCCGCGGCGATGCTAGAGGCTCTCCGTTCTCCTGCAGCCGGTCTAGAGAACAGCGTGTAAACTTGCCCCTTGCTGTGTGCGTGAAAACAAAACTCGCTTGCAAAGTCTCTGAGAGTGGATTCTGTGCACACAAAAAACAATGCCTGTAAAAGTCTCAGAGTGTGCAAAGTTTGGAGATGAGAGAGAGATGTGGAAAGAGCGTGCCCAGCCTCGGGTTACAACAGCTTTCTGCTCACGCTGTTCCGCAGACAATTCCCCAAGACTTCTGCACTGCCCGGTACCACCGCAGTCTCTGAGTTTCAAAGTATATTCCACCCAAGACAGCCCAGTTCTATACACCCTTTCATGGCGCGACGCCACACCTCCCCTCCCCGCCCCACTCAAAGTCACGCTTCCCCGCCCTGTAATCGATTCACCTGGGCCCAACGTCACACCTCCCCGCCCTGGAATAGACTCACCTGGAGTTGCATTATAGCTCAGCCCCACCTGCACCAGGCCCCACCCCCTGACACTCACCTGCACTACGCCCCACCCCCTGACACTCACCTGCACCAGGCCCCACCCCCTGACACTCACCTGCACTACGCCCCACCCCCTGACACTCACCTGCACTAGGCCCCACCCCCTGACACTCACCTGCACTAGGCCCCACCCCCCGACACTCACCTGCACTAGGCCCCACCCCCTGACACTCACCTGCACTACGCCCCACCCCCTGACACTCACCTGCACTATGCCCCACCCCCTGACACTCACCTGCACTAGGCCCCACCCCCTGACACTCACCTGCACTATGCCCCACCCCCTGACACTCACCTGCACTAGGCCCCACCCCCTGACACTCACCTGCACTAGGCCCCACCCCCTGACACTCACCTGCACTAGGCCCCACCCCCTGACACTCACCTGCACTAGGCCCCACCCCCTGACACTCACCTGTCCCAGACTCATAAATTCATCAATTATAGCAGCAGAATTAGGCCATTCAGGTCTACTATGCCATTCAATCATGACTGATCTATCTCTCCTTCCTGACCCTATTCTCTTGTCTTTTCACCATAACCACTAACGCCCGAGCCTATCTATCTCTGCTTTAAAAAATATCTATTGAATTGGCCTCCAAATCCTCCTGTGGCAATAAATTCCTTGATCAATTTGCTGGCTTTACCTTGCACTAAACATTATTCCCTTATCGTGTATCTATACACTGTAAATGGCTCAATTGTAATCATGTATTGTCTTTCTGCTGACTGGAGAGCATGCAACAAAGATTTTCAGTGTTCCTTGGTACACGTGACAATAAAGTAAAATAAATGCATTGCACCCTCCTCTCTCTCACCTTTACCTCTCACAAGCCCCACCCCCAGACACTTACCTGGATCAAGCTCCACCTCCTCACCCTTACCTGCCTGCACCCCTCTCACCCTCACCTGTCCACACCCCACCCCTTCTCACCTCTACCCATCTGGACCCCACCTATATCTCAGAGAAGGGTCCTGACTGAAAACATTGACCTCCACCCCCCCATCACCACCACCCCCCACCCCCTTCCCCCCTTCCCCCCCTTCCCCCCCTTCCCCCTTCCCCCTTCCCCCTTTCCCCCTCCCCCTTTCCCCCCTCCCCCTTTCCCCCCTCCCCCCTTTCCCCCCTTCCCCTTCCCCTTCCCCCACCTTTTCCCCCCTTTCCCCCCCCCCCGTAAGTACTGCTTGACCCGCTGAGTTCTTGTAGCTGTTTATTGTTTTCCCCCACGTCCTACCTCAGCTGGGCCTCTCTCGCGTAAGCCACACTTACCTCTATTCGCTGCCACCTCCCCCTCCCCCCTCAACCTTGTATCGGGTGTAGCTGGGGCCCTGGCGAGTGTTTACTGAAATCCAGTCTCCATGGTATTAGCATGACTGAATGAGTCACAGTGACAAGCTGATGACTGGTAAACCAGCCGTACCTGGATGGTTTCTCTGCGTGTCTGAATGAAACCAAGAGCAGTGACTTAACGAGATCTCACACAGCTTTATTTGTTTACAACACAGAAGTATACAGCTCAGAACATGCCCTTCAGCCCACAATGTCTGCGCCGAACATATTGCAAAGTTAAATTAATCAGAATGAAGAAGGGTCCCGATTCCAAACTACACCAATTCACGTTCTACAGGGATGCTGCCTGGTCCGCAGTGTTATTCCAGCACATTGTGTTTAAGAAGGAACTGCAGATGCTGGAAAATCGAAGGTAGACAAAAATGCTGGAGAAACTCAGCGTGTGAGGCAGCATTTATGGAGCGAAGGAAATAGGCAATGTTTTGGGTCGAGACCAACCTCACATCAGTCTGAAGAAGGGTCTCGACCCGAAAAGTTGCCTATTTCCTTCACTCCATAGATGCTGCCTCACCCGCTGAGTTTCTCCAGCATTTTTGTCTACCAGCAAGAACAAAACCAAGAGCAGTTCCTTGTTTCTACATCTTAAATTAATCTTGTCTGCTTGTGATCCATCTCCCTCCATTTCCATGTGTCTCTCCAAAACCCTTTTAAATGCTACTATCCAATTTCCAAAGAAGGGCGGCACAGTGGAGCAGCGGTAGAGTTGCTGCCTCACAGCACCAGAGACATGGGTTCGATCCTGACTAGGGGTGCTGTCCGTAAGGAGTTTGTAGGTTATCCCTGTGACCGAATGGGTTTCCTGCAGGGGTGCTCCGGTTTCCTCTCACACTCCAATGACGTGCATTTTTGTAGGTTAATTGGTTTCTGTATATTGCCCCTTGTGTGTAGGATAGAACTGATGTATAGGTGATCACTGGTCGGCCTGGACCCAGTGGGCCGAAGGGCCTGTTTACACACTGTATCTCTAAACTAAACTAAATTTACCTCCACCACCACCCCTGGTAGCATGTTTCAAGCATCCACAACACTGTGTAAAAAGTCTGAAGAAGGGTTTTGGCCCGAAACATTGCCTATTTCCTTCACTCCATAGATGCTGCTGCACCCTCTGAGTTTCTCCAGCATTTTTGTGTACCTGTGTAAAAAAAACATTGCTCCTCTCAGCTTCAAGCTGTGCCCTCAAGTCTTTGACTTTTCCATTCTGGAAAGAAGACTCTGTCTACCCTATCTATGCCTCTCATAATTTTATAGAACTCTATCAGCCTCCGGCGATGCTTCCTGACCTGCCGTGTTCCTCCAGCACTTTCTTTTTTTTGCTGGGGATTCCAGCATCTTCAATTCCATGTGTCTCCCACGTTAGCAAAGAGCCTTCTGTCTGAAGAAGGATCCCGGCCTGAAGCGTTGCCCACCCATGACCTTCAGAGATGTTGTCTGACACACTGATTTACTCTAGCACTTCTTGTTCTTAACAATGAGTTCATAAGTTATACCTGTACTAGGATAAACACAAATGGCTGGACTCAGGGGTTCAGACAGCATCTTGGGAGAAAAAGAATAGATGTCGTTTTGGGTCAAGACCCTTCTCCAGACCATAAGTCACAGGAGCAGAAATAGGCCATTCAGCTCATCGAGTCTACTCCACCATTCAAAAGTGGCTGATCTATCTTTCCCTCTCAACTCCATTCTCCTGCCTTCTCTCCATAACCCTTGACACCCGTACTAATCAACAACCTGTCAATCTCTGTCTTAAAAATACCCATTGACGGCCTTCGCAGCCATCTGTGGCAATGAATTCCACAGATTCACCACCGTCTGGCTAAATAAATTCTTCTTTACCTCCTTTCTAAAGGGACGTTCCGTTGATTCTGAGCCTGTGGCTCTCTGGTCCTAGACACTCTCGCTAGTGGAAACATCTGCTCCACATCCACTCTATCCAGGCCTTTCACTTGTAGATTATTGCAAGAAAGTCCACAGTTCCCCAGACTGGTTGTTCGAGTTTGCCACATGAAACCTGGTCTTTGGCTTACCCCTACCACAGTTACCCAATCTGAGGTGAGATCAATGCTTCTCGCCAGCATGGTGGATGAAAGGAATGTGAGAAGGAATTAGGGTGTGGTCGCTTTTATATTTCAACTGACGTTAAATTGACAAGCCGTCTAAATGATGTGAAAGAGATAGCCCCAAAATTTCTGAAATGTAACCCTGATGTCCTAAGGATAAAATCCGAGATCATTGACAGCCATGTTTCTCATGTTACAACGAGAGATATCGCAACATCTCACTGGTTATGACGGGGTCACAGGTAGTTAAGGTGGTCAAAAAGACTTTTGGCACATTGGCCTTCATCAGTATTGAGTGTAGAAGTTGGGAGGTCATGTTGCAGTTATACAAGACATTGGTGAGGCCGCATTCAGAGTATTGTGTTCAGATCTGGGCACCATGTTATAGGAAAGATGTTGTCCAGCTGGAAAGGTTGTAGAGAGGATTTAGGAGGATGTTGCCAGGATGCGAGGGTCTGAGCTATAGGGAGAGGTTGAGCGGGCTGGGAGAGCATGTCCTGTCATCCTGCTCCATTTCCCTCCTTCGTGCGCTCATCTCCCATCCCTTACCCCCGTCCCTGTCCACCCACGTCTCTCCCTCAGGCATTAGGGTCGGTGGGGGTGCTGCGAGTTGGCTGCCCTGCTAGCAGCGTGTCCGTTATTTCGACTTTTTTTGTTTTTTTTTAGTGTGTCCAAATGTCTGTTTTAGTGTCTCTCAGTATCTCTTGTGTGGGGGGTGGTGGGGAGATGAAAGAGGGGAACCGCTTTCGGTCACCTCGAAGGACAGGCGACATTTTCCATGTCGCCTCCCTCACGGCCTAACACCATGGATTGGAACGGCCTTTCATGGAGTAGGGGCGGAGCTTCAGCAGCGGGTGCAGCCCGGACTTTCCATCGCGGAGCCGGGCGATCCCTTGCCGGGAGTCGCCTGAGAGGAGCGCTCCGATCGCTGGCCCGCAGACTGTTACATCCTGAAGCCGGGGTCTACTGAACTTCCAGCCGCGGGCTTGGAGTGGACTTTCCATCCGGAGCTCCAAGCCGCGGAGTGTGTTATGGCCCCGACCACGGGTGAACAAGGAGGAGGACTGGCTGAAAGTTGTGCCTTCCATCACAGTGAAGAATGCTGTGGTGGATGTTTATGTTAAATTTTATTGTGTATTGTGTGTTCTTTTTAAGTGTATCGCTGCTGGCAAATTCATTTCACTGCACCTTCAGGTGCATGTGACGAATAAAAATGACTTTGACTTTGACTACATTTCACTCTCTCCTTATCTCCTTTTCAACTCTAACCGTTGTCACTTAATCCACCCATATCACAATTAAATCCCCCTCATCTGCCTCCACCTATCACTTGCCAGGCTATGTCACACGCCCTCCTCTTTTTTCCAGCTTTCTCCTCCCGACTCCATCAGTCTGAAGAAGGGCTCCATACTGAAACATCGTCTGTCTATTCCCTCTGCAGATGCTGCCTGATCCACTGAGTTCATTCAGCACTTTGTGTCTTGCTATAGGTTTAAGGCGAGAGGAGAAAGATTTAAAAGAAAAGGGTCAATATCTTCACACGGAGGGTGGTGGGTATATGGAACAAGCTGCCAGAGGAAGAAGTTGAGGTAGGTAAATATATATAGGCCTATATAATTAAAAGTCTCATCTTGACCACTTCCTGTTTGTGCTGTACTTTGATTTTAGAAAAAACGCTACCACGTTTGGCTGTGATTTTTGGCTATCTTACTCACAGTCCCCCTCCGCTAATCAGGCCCCGAGGATTTTTCCCAGCCCCCATTGGCCAGCAATATTGGAATATGTGGAATATTACGTTGGGGGACCAGCCCTCCTGTGTGAAGCTGGAAGCCAAAGGGTCCCTCTTAGTCTAGTAACATAGAGAAGACTTGGGACGTTAGGACGTTTGGCATGTCCCCAACAACCCTCACCAACTTCTGCAGATGTGTCGTGCAATGCATCGGGATGCATCGCAGCATGGTTTGAGAACAGTTCCATCCAAAAAATTGCAGATAATTGTGGATGCAGCCCAGACCATCACACAAACCAACCTCTCTTCCATTGACTCCATATATATTTCATGTCGCATCGGCAAGGCCACCAGCATAATCAAGGACCAGTCTCTCATCGGTCACCTCCCCTCTCTCATCAGGCAAGTGGTACAGAAGTTTGAAAATGCACACCTACAGATTCAAGGACAATTTCTTCCCAGCTATTATCAAGCAACCAAACCGTCCTCTCATTAGCTTGAATGCTGCCCTAACCTCCCAGATACTTCATTGGAGATCTTTGAACTATCTTTAACCACATTATATCAGACTACACAGTTACATCTTTGCACTAAATGTTGTACCCTTTATCATTTATGTGTACACTCTGCATGACTTGAGTGTATTCATGTGTCGTCTTTTTTTGACTGGATAACTTGTTACGCGTTACAGTAATAAATGAAACTAAGCTAAAACAGATATGTATAGGAAGGAACTGCAGATGCTGGTTTACACCAAAGATAGACACAAAATGCTGGAGTAACTCAGCGGGGCAGGCAGCATCTCTGGAGATCATTAATAGGTGACGTTTCCGGTCGAGACCCTTGAGGGTGTGTCTGGGGGCTGAGGGACTCCACTCAGCGGCCAGCGGCCACGGCACCGCACAGCACCTCCCGACTCCACTCAGCGGCTTCCCCGACTCCGCTCAGCGGCTTCCCCAACCACACAGTGGCTTTCTCGACCACCTAGTGGCTTCCCCGACTCCACTCTTGTGGACTCAATCAGCATGGCTTGTGGACTCATCCCGCCTCCGGGATTTTATTGTCCTCGCCCCCGGAAGGGGCGCTACCTTCATGACTGACAGGCAAAGAGACCAATCCGCTGATCTCACGATCTTTTAAACCTTCATAACTTTTGTAATATTCCACTGATTGGAACAAATCTTGGTGCGCTTGGAGCAGAGAGGAACGGTGAGTAAGGTGGCGAAAAATCTTAGTGATATAGGGTACCGCCTATGTGTAAATTTAAAAACAACGCAAACCGGAAGAGGACAAGATGAGAGTTTTAGTTATAGTATAGATATAGATAGATAGAAAATATAGATAGATGGGAGTAGCTAAATTATAAATCCTGGTCAGTATGGATGAGTTGGGCTGAAGGGCCTGTTTCCGTGCTGTATGACTATCTATATTACTAAAAGTCTGATCTTGACCACTTCCTCTTGTTCTGTATAGTGATTTGTAGGACTGGATGTTGCAATCCCTAAGGTTCTTCACCACAACTAACACCCGGTATTCTTGGGGGTGACCACTAGGTGAATTTGCTACCAATCAGACACATCTTCAGTTGTGTACCTCAACATCACTGGGTGTTTCGATCTTTTATCACAAGATACCCTCAGTCGAGGCAGGCCCACCGCAGGGTGATCAGCCCTGGATGTGTGACTTATGGTTAGCCTCTAGATGGTCACGTGGCAGCCCAGACAGCATCTTGTCTCTTCAGCCACAGCCAGTGACTGCTCCATTCTGCTTTTTTCCTTCCATCTTCTTCTCTATTGCTGACTGTGGCTGGTTGGGCTCTGGACTCGTGTCCGTTGGTGGGACAGTACTTGGTTGAGCTTCGCCTGGGGGTGCTGATACCCTGTGGACTGTGGTGTTTTTTTTTTGTTTTTTTTAAATATTTTTTATTAGAAGTACAATAATGTAGTACATAAGTACCTAATACATAATGAGATATTACAGTTCCTGTACAGCTTCTTGTTTCAAATTTAACAGAATAGAACAGAAAGTGAGACAAGCCAAGATAGAGAAGAAAAGAGTATCATAAACCATGGTGATAGTGTTAGATCGTGAGATAGTAAAGAAAGCCTGAAGAAAAGTTAGAAGGGGATAGAGTGGAAAAAAGAGAAGAGAAAAAGAAAGAGATAGAGAGAAAGAAAGGAAATAAAAATAAAGAGATTGAAAGAGAAATACCTATTTAATATCTTTATCCACCCTTCACCCGGTTCTGAAACGTTTAATTTCTAAGGTTATGTTGCACCATATCCTTGTAAAAAGTCTGTGGTGGACTGTGGTGGTTAACCTGCCACTGGACTTCACTCGACTGATTTGGCCTACCGCTTAGAAGGTAATGGTAAATGCGAGGCCCCACACCAAGCTCTCCCAGGCACTTTTCCCTGCCCTGGTGGATCTTGAGACTCTTCTCTGATGTTATCTTTTCCCAGCCACAGATGCAGCTTCGTAGCTTATATCCTGCCGGGGCTGCTACTCTGTCAATTGCTGTGCTAGTTCTCTTATTCTTAGTCAATTCCTTCCGTAGCAATATAAGGGTGGATCCAAAACGCTGATTAGCCAGCCCCGGTGCGGTCTATTCCCTCCGGTCAGCAGTCTCTCCAGGCCGTCACTAGGTCTTTCCCTGGTTGTCAGCTGCCCTTTCGCAGCGGTCACTGGTTTGATCCAGATGTTCATATTGATTAGTAGGACTGGATGTTACAATCCCTAAGGTTCTTCACTACAACTGACACCCGGTATTCTTGGGGGTGAGTACTAGGTGATTTTGCTACCAATCAGACACATCTTCAGTTGTATATTGATTTTAGAAAAAATGCTGCCATTTATGGCTGTGATTTTTGGCCATCTTACTCAGAGTTTCCCTCCGCTGCGGAGAACAAGAGGAATTTTCCCATCCATGTGTTGCCTTTGGTTTGGAAATGCTAAAGCTGTGTTGCCTTTGGATTGGAAATGCTAAAGCTGTGTTGCCTTTGGTTTGGAAATGCTAAAGCTGTGTTGCCTTTTGTTTGGAAATGCTAAAGCTGTGTTGCCTTTGGTTTGGAAATGCTAAAGCTGTGTTGCCTAATTAAAGTTGCCTTACCCAATTAAAGTTGCCTTGCCTAATTAAAGTTGCCTTGCCTAATTAAAGGTGCCTTGACTAATTAAAGTTGCTTTGCCTAATTAAAGTTGCCTTGCCTAATTAAAGTTGCCTTGCCTAATTAAAGTTGCCTTGCCATCTATATAATTAAAAGTCTAATCTTGACCACTTCCTGTTTGCGCTTTATATTTATTTTAGTAAAAATGCTACCACATACGGCTGTGATTTCTGGCCATCTTACGCAGAGTCCCCCTCTGCTCATCAGGTGCCGAGGACATTTCCCATTGATGAAAAATGAAAGAGTTATTAGTGTTTAAAAAATGTTGAGATTCTCTCCCCTGTCAATCACACCATGAAGGCCACGTCCCTTCTGGTGGGAGGGGGGAGGGACTATAAAACTCAGGTGTGGGCGTGGCTCAGTCTCTGCAAGATGGTGGAGTTCCTATTTCAAGGAATAGCCATGAGTCGGTTGCCAGCCCACCAGCCGTGAGTGAGTGAGCTGCCAGCACAACAGGCTTGAGTGACTGAGCCGCCAGCACAATAATCCATTCAGCCTACTAGCCCTCTGGAAACCAGTCCCTTCAGCCCACAACATCCATACTAGTGCTCCAGAACCCCCCCCCCCCTACTGGCCGCCAATATTGGAATTGGTGGAGAGGTGGAATATTGTGTTGGGGGACCAGCCCTCCCGTGTGATGCTGGGACCTAACGGGTCCCACTTAGTCTTGTGATTCAATATAATGAAGGTGTGTATTTTTATTTTGCTTCCTTCATCCCGGTAAATCTATTGGAGTTATAATATCATACACTGTGGAAACAATTCTGTCGACCCAACTGCTAAAATGTCCCATCCACACTAGTCCGCATGCCTGAGTTTGGCCTATATCCTTCTAAACCTGTCCTATTCCTGTACCTGTCTAATAGTTTCTTAAACATTGCAATAGTCCCTGCCTCAACTACCTCCTCTGGCAGCTCATTCCACCACCACCCTTTCTGTAATAAAGTTACCCCTCAGGTTCCTATTAAATCTTCCCCCCCTCACCTTAAACATATGTCCTCTGGTTCTTGATTCCCCTATAGGCTGTGGGCCGAGCATCAAAAATGTGTCTAGAAATCAATTTTCGTGACCCATGTCTCGGAACTACATGAAATTTTCCACAGATTTAGATTAAATTTAATTGAGAAGGAAGTCATAACTTGTCAGTGCCAAAAGTTGCACATTAATTAATTAAATTAATTTAAAAATGAGATCGGAACAGTAAGTGCCATCTAATGTCCAATGCCCATATTATACCATGGTGAGCCTATTTCCATGTTGCAGTCCATTTAAACCATATATTATTTTTTACATATATATAAAAAATATATATATGTGGATGTGTATATATATACACACACATATATAGTCCATTTATATATATATACTAGACTAAGTGGGACCCGTTGGGTCCCAGCATCACACAGGAGGGCTGGTCATCCAACGCAATATTCCACCTCTCCATCAATTCTAATATTGGTGACCAGTTGGGGGGAGGGGGGGGGGCTTTCTGGAGCGCTAGTATGGGTGTTGGTTTCCAGAGGGCTAGTATGCAAATTGTGCGCCAAATGGATTCTTGGGCTGGCGTCTCAGTCAATCAAGCCTGTTGTGCTGGCAACTCACTCACGGCTGGTGGGCTGGTAGTTGACTCACGGGTAATCCTTGAAATTCTATTTCAAGCAGGGTATAAGGCCACCAAATTCAAGTGCAGTTTCTTACCACTTCTAGCAGGGTGCAAAGCCACTAAAGACAGCGAGTCGTGACCTCTCCCTCCTCCATCTTGCAGAGACTGAGCCACACCCACATTTCCGGGTTTTATAACCCCTCCCCCCCCACCGGAAAAGGTGTGGCTTTCATGGAGTGATTGACAGGAGAGAGATTCTCAACATTTAAAAAAAAAACTAATAACACTTTTATTTTTTCATTGATGGGAAGAATTCTCTGCATTAGCGGAGGGGGACTGAGTAAGATGGCCAAAAATCACAGCCGTAAGTTGTAGCGTTTTATCTAAAATCAATATACAGTGCAAACAGGAAGTAAGTGCATTTACAGTACTGCCTTTTAACTTCAAGCCAAAGCACCCAAGCCACCATTTGCAGTAAGTGGTGCATTTCAACTTCATGCCACCATTTGCAGTAAGTGGTGCCTTTCAACTTCAAGCCAATGCACCTAAGCCACCATTTGCAGTAAGTAGTGCCTTTCAACTTCAAAGCTCCCAAGCCACCATTTGCAGTAAGTGGTGCCTTTCAACTTCATGCCACCATTTGCAGTAAGTGGTGTCTTTCAACTTCAAGCCACACCCAAGCTATTATTTGCAGTAAGTAGCAAAGATCTTATAGCGGAGCTATAAGATCTTTGGTAAGTAGTGCCTTTCAACTTCAAGCCACACCCAAGCCACACCCAAGCTACCATTTGCAGTAAGTGGTGTCTTTCAACTTCAAGCCACACCCAAGCCACCATTTGCAGTAAGTACTGCCTTTCAACTTCATGCCACCATTTGCAGTAAGTAATGCCTTTCAACTTCAAGCCATTGCACCCAAGCCACCATTTGCAGTAAGTACTGCCTTTCAACTGCAAGCCAAAGCACCCAAGCCACCATTTGCAGTAAGTAGTGTCTTTCAACTTCATGTCACCATTTGCAGTAAGTAGTGCCTTTCAACTTCAAGCCACACCCAAGCCACCATTAGCAGTAAGTAGTGCCTTTCAACTTCAAGCCACAATTTGCAGTATGTAGTGCCTTTCAACTTCAAGCCACACCCAAGCCACCATTAGCAGTAAGAGGTGCCCTTCAACCTCAAGTCAAAGCTCCCAAGCCACCATTTGCAGGAAGTAGTGCTTTTCAACTTCAAGCCAAAGCAACCAAGCCACCATTTGCAGTAATAGTGCCTTTCAACTTCATGCCACCATTTGCAGTAAGTGGTGTCTTTCAACTTCAAACCACACCCAAGCCATCATTTGCAGTAAGTGGTGTCTTTCAACTTCAAGCCACACCCAAGCCACAAGTTGCTGTATTAGTGCCTTTCAACTTCAAGCCAAAGCAACCAAGCCACCATTTGCAGTAAAAGTGCCTTTCAACTTCAAACCAAAGCTCCCAAGCCACCATTTGCAGTAAGTAGTGCCTTTCAACTTCATGCCACCATTTGCAGTAAGTAATGCCTTTCAAACTTCAAGCCACACCCACGCCCCCCATTTGCAGGAAGTAGTGCCTTTCAACTTCAAGCCAAAGCAACCAATCCACCATTTGCAGTAAGTAGTGCGTTTCAACTTCATGCCACCATTTGTAGTAAGTGGTGTCTTTCAACTTCAAGCCACACCCAAGCCACCATTTGCAGCAAGTAGTGCCTTTCAACTTCAAGCCAAAGCAACCAAGTAGTGCCTTTCAACTTCAAGCCACACCCAAGCCATCATTTGCAGGAAGTAGTGCCTTTCAACTTCAAGCCACAATTTGCAGTAAGCAGTTTTTTGCAAGCTTTAGAACCAATAGACATTTGTTTGCAAGCTTTAGAACCAATAGACATATTTTTGCAAGCTTAGAACCAATAGACATATTTTTGCAAGCTTAGAACCAATAGACATATTTTTACAAGCTTTAGAACCAATAGACAAATTTTTGCAAGCTTAGAACCAATAGAGACACTTTTTGCAAGCTTTAGAACCAATAGACACTTTTTGCTAGCTTTAGAACCAATAGACATTTTTTGCAAGCTTTAGAACCAATAGACATTTTTTTGCAAGCTTTAGAACCAATAGACATTTTTTTGCAAGCTTTAGAACCAATAGACATTTTTTGCAAGCTTTAGAACCAATAGGGACACGTTTTGCAAGCTTTAGAACCAATAGACATTTTTTGCAAGCTTTAGAACCAATAGACATATTTTTTGAAAGCTTTAGAACCAATAGACATTTTTTGCAAGCTTTAGAACCAATAGACACATTCTGCAAGCATTTTAGAACCACTAAGGGCACTTACATTTGAGTAGACATGTGTTCAGTGTTATTCACAGCTCAGAGAAACGTGACCCTCTGCCTTCCTCCAGCTTGCAGACACTGATTGAGGCACACCACTTCCTGGTTTTATAGTCCCTTCCCCCTGCCGCCAGCGGGGGCAGCAGAGAGAATGGGGAAATTTGTAAAAACATTAATATCTTTGTCATTTTTAATCGACGGGAATAATCCTCGGCACACATGCGGCGGAGGGGGGCTCTGAGTAAGGTGGCCAAAAATGACGGCCGTAGGTGGCGGCGTTCTCTCGTAAATCGCAGCACAGATGGCCAAAACCGGTCAAGAACAGACTTTTAGTAATATAGATATATATATATATATACTAGACTAAGTGGGACCCGTTGGGTCCCATGTTCACATGGGAGTGCTGGTTCCCCAATGCAATATTCCACCTCTCCACCAATCTAAAATCAATATACAGTGCAAACAGGAGGTTGTCAAGTTTAGACTTTTAATCATTTGCCATTTCAAACCAACCACCACCAACCATTTGCTAGGCGTTATCTCAAACCAACCACCACCAACCATTTGCTGAGCAGATGGATGTGTGGATGTGTGTGTGTGGATGGATGTATGTGTGTGTGGATGTATGTGTGTGTGGATGTATGTGTGCTTGTATGTGTGTGTGCGGATGGATGTGTGGATGTATGTGTGTGTGGATGTATGTGTGTGTGGATGTATGTGTGTGGATGGATGTGTGCATGTGGATGGATGTGTGGAATTATGTGTGTGTGGATGTATGTGTGTGCGGATGGATGTGTGTATGTGTGTGTGGATGTATGTGTGCATGTATGTGTGCATGCATATATGTGTACGTGTGTGGATGTGTATATGTATGTGTGGATGGGTGAGTGGACTGTCGCAATGTCATTCGCCAACACACCATTATCATAAGTAAATCACTCATTGTTTAAATAATTTGACCAAATAAACAGTGAAACGATCGGCATTAAAATAAAACTTTATTTAATTATTTATTTCCCCTATTTATTTGTTTACATTCCATCTGATCTTCATCTGAATATTCTTCATCAGATTCCTAGTCTTTTGCAGTAATAGAGTTTCTGCAGTCAACACACTTACATCAATCTGTACATGGCACACCATGCTGTTGACATGAGCATCTTCCTTTCCCTGTACTTGATTTCTCACAGCTTATTTTCGTGCATGAACAGTATGTTAATTCTAGCAAGGTGCTTGGGTCTGGAGGCAGACCACCCCCAGGCCAAAAGGGACACGTCCCCTCCATGTTTTGAGAGGTGGGGGTGGGACAAGTTTTTGTAATCCGGATTTTAAAATCTGGTGAAATCTCCGCTTTCCGCGAGATAGTGGGGGTGGGACTGATGATCGAGGGCGCCGATTGGAGGAGAGAGACGTCGGTCAGCAGGCAATGGGGGCGGGACATGATTCAGCGCGATGATTGGAGGAGGATAGAGTGCGGTGATTGGAGGAGGGAGATGTGGCACAGACCTGTACCTCATCCGCAGCCAGGATCGATCCCGGCCAGCTCTCCGGCGCTGTCCCGAGTGCCCCCCCCCCACGGGTGGCCAGAGAGGTCGGCAGCAAAGATCCTCTGCTATAGGAACTTTGGTCGGCAGTCAGACGGGCCAGCGCAGAGAAACAGCGCTAAACCCAGCTCAACTCTGCCTGTCCCGCCAGGTGAGCTTACAACCCTTTCTGGACGCGGGAAATATGGCCAGCGCGGAGAAGCAGCGCTGGTATCCCGTCAGTCCAGACACGTCTGTAGTTAACCCGGTGAGACAGGCAGAGTTGAGCTGCATTTAGCACTGGATTGAGCCTCTGAAGCCTCGCGCGCACGTGTGTGTGTGAGTGGGTGCAAGCGCGCGTGGCCGCCAAAAAATTGTGTCTCCCGTCCCCTCCATGTTTTGATAGCAAGTTCCGCTCTTGCCCCAGTCAATGTCCAATTCACCAGCTACAATTTTCCACCCATGCCCCTTTGGACTGGAAATTTGTGGAAACTGTTCCAGACATTTTGAATGTACAGCAGCCTGGTAATTTGCTCTCATGACCTGCTTTCTGAGAGATTCTGCTGTTGGTGGAAGACGTGCCTCTGATTTTGATAAGGAACAGGTTGTATCGAGCTTCATCTATTGCGGTCATGGTGCTCGACTTGCTGTTTGTTGACCAAGGGAAGCAGTCTCGATGGGGCCGGCTCATCTGCTTCACCATCAGGAACTACCTCTTGAGGTGACTCACCTGCTTCAGGCTTTTCAGCGTCTTGAACTCAATTGAAAGAGGAAAAAGAAAACAGAAAAGGAATGAAAAGTAAAATAAATCAACATCCTCAAATATATCTTTTCATTGTTCAAAATAACATCATATGACCATAAATGCAAAGAATTGTTGTTTGAGCTATCATTACCTTTCTTCCTTCTTGACCTTGCCATAGCTCGATTTATTGTTATGTTGCAGGTGACAATAGTACTTGGCATGATAACCCGAGATATACTGCTGCTTCCTAATAATAGGTTAAAATGTGTTAGGGAGTATTTTACATCTTTTCATGTTTTATATTATGTGACAATGTCAACATATCAATGGGGAAATTATACATGTACGCATGTGCAGGTAGATGGGATGGCAAGTCAGCAAATGATCAAATTAGTGTTAATTATGGCACAGTGCCTACAAAACACTTTTGCGTATGAATGTGCGGGGGGCTCTATTCAGATTTTAGATCTTACCTTTCAGTTCCAGTTGATTCACAATGTTTCAATCAGTAGAAGTACTCTTAGCCATGATGTGTGCTCCCTGCCTAGCTAGCCTGAATCAAAGCATGTGATTGGCCAATTGGAGTCTGACTCAATGTTAAACTTGCTTTCTTTGGACAAAAGCTACTCTAAACATTTTAGGTTTTTCTCAAATTTATTAAAAGTGTGCAGGTTTTGTTCTTGACGAGTTTCAGGGATGATTTATATAATATTTTTACACATTAAAATTTTGTGTAGTTCCGTGAGTTGGGTCACAAACTTGCACAAAAAAGCTCCTCGGCCCACAGCCTACTACTCTCAGCAAAAGACTCTGGGTGTTTACCCAATCTATTCCTCTCATGATTTTGTATACCTCTATAAAATCATCCCTATTCCTCGTAAATCTTCTCTGCACTCTTAGATAGACTCAAAATGCTGGATACTGGACGGTTTGAGTCGAGACCCTTCTTCAGACACAATGGGTGATGTTTCGGGTCAAGACCATTCTTCAGTCTCGAACCGAAACGTCACCCATTCTTTCTCTCCGACGATGCTGCCTGTCCCGCTGAGTTACTTCAGCATTTTGCGTCTATCTTCGGTGTAAACAAGCATCTGCAGTTCCTTCCTACACAATTCTCCGCACCCATTCTAGCTTGATAACATCTTTCCTATCACATGGTGACCAAAACTATAACATGGTGTCAAAAACTATAGAGGAATCCTCTATTTCTGAACTCCTCCACTTTGGCATAAAGGCTGAGTAATCAGTTTAACAGATCACCATCAAGCAAGCTCATGTTCTACACATTAGTGTATCCCTCACTCCCAAACCACTCTCTGAGTGGAGCTCGAACAATAAAATGTAATCAATACATCTATTATTCAGTTAGCTTTTGTGATCAAGGTTTAGTTTCAGCATGTTATCTGATACTAATGGATTACCTTTAAATGTCAAATATCCACCTTGAAATATTTTAAACCGCAACTCTCAATTAATCCGTCTGGTTCATGGTACTGGAGGGACATAAGAGACTGCAGGTGCTGGAATATTGAGCAAAACTCAAAGTGCTGGAGGAACTCAGTGGCTCAGGCAGCATCCTGACGTTTCGGGTCAGGACCCTGAAGAAGGTTTGTAGGTTAATTGGCTTCTGTAAAATGTGCCCAGTGCTTGTTTACGGATTGATCGCAGGTCGTCACGAACTTGATGGGCTGAAGGGCCTGTTTCCAAGCTGTATCTCTAGTCTAAAGCCTAAAGCTTTATTTGTTGGCTATGTGGAACAGTCCTTGTTTCAAGTTTGCACTACTACACACCAGGCCTGTTCTCCACTACGTCAAGGCCTGCATTGTTGCCACCTTCTGCACTGGTGCTGATCTCATCGCTTTGTACCTCTCCGATACTTCCCCTTCCATGGGTCTCTCTCTCTCTCTCCCTCTCTCTCTCCATCTCCCTACAACCTTTAGGGATTGCAGCTCTTTTTTTGCAATCCCTCCATCTCCTCCACCCTTAGACAGGTTCACGAACAGCAAAGGATTGGAGGTATGGTACACATTACAGGCCCGTACGAAGCTTTTCAAAAAGGGAGGTGGCATGACAGGATTACAAAAAACCTATTGTGATATAATGTGCACGCTGCGCACATCACGAGCGCGAAGCATGACGTACCTAGATGCCAGGGTCCAGGGCCCTTAAACGGGCCATGGAAGCTCAGGGGTTTTAGATGCTTTCTGATGCATTCTGAGCCTTATTTTGGAGCATTTTTGCACCAAATGAAGACCAATATTTCAGAAATTAACAGGAATCTGAGAGGTAGCTTTTCCACACAAAGGGTGCTGGGTGTATGTAACGAGCTGCCAGAAGAGGTAGTTAAGGCTGGGACTATCCTAATGTTTAAGAGACATTTGGACACGTACATGGATAGGACAGATTTAGATGGATATGGGCCAAACGTGTGTGAGTGGGACTAGTTTAGATGGGACATGTTGGTCGTTGTGGGCAAGTTGGGCTGAAGGGCCTGTTTCCACATTGCATCATTCTATGACTAAAAAGTGAAGAAGGAAAATGCATGTAGATAAGTAGAGCAGATTTGAAAGAGGAATGAAATGTAAAGGCAGAGAGAGGTTTATGGGTGGAAAGGAACATAGGAAAGGAGGGGGGAGAGTGGGCTTGGGCAGATGGGTGAAGGGAAAATAGTCACAAAGTGCTGGAGTAATTCAGTGGGTCAGGCAGCATCTGCGGAGAATATGAATAGGCGACGTTTCACAGAGTGCTGGAGTAACTCAGCGGGTCAGGCAGCATCTCTGGAGGGCATGGATAGGTGACATATCACAGAGTGCTGGAGTAACTCAGTGGGTCAGGCAGCATCTCTGTGGAAAAGGTATAGATTATATTTTGGGTCAAGACCATTCTTCAGTAATATTCATGATGTGACATGCATAGATTTTCCTGAATGTTACCCAAACCATCGTGAGCTACTTTGTTACGGTGCTTGCCCTCTCCTATAACGTCTCTGCTGCCTTGGGTGATGCAGGACAGGACACAAGCTTTGGGACACGGTGTGAAGCTGTTGCCTCCTGTCCCAGCCTGGTAAAAACCTGGATGGAGTGGATTTTGAGAGGATGTTTCCACTAGTGGGAGAGTCTAGGACCAGTGGCCACAGCCTCAGAGTTAAAAGACATTCCTTTAGGAAGGAGATGAGCAAGAATTTCTTAAGTCGGAGGGTGGTGAACTGTGGAATTCATTGCCACAGACAGCTGTGGAGGTCAAGTCAATGGACATTTTTCAGGAGGAGATTGATAGATTCTTGATTGATACGGGTGTCAGAGGTAATGGGGAGAAGGCAGGAGAATGGGTTTGAGAGGGAAAGATAGATAGAGTCATAGAGTGATACAGTGTGGAAACAGGCCCTTCGGCCCAGCATGTCTCATCTGCACTAGTCCCACCTGCCCACGTTTGATCCGAATCTGTCCTATCCATGTACCTGTCTAACAGTTTCTTAAATGTTGTGATAGTCCCTACCTCAACTACCTCCTCTGGCAGCATGTTCCATACACCTACCACTCTTTGTGTGAAAAACATACCCCTCAGATTCCTATTAAATCTTTTGCCTTTCACCTTAAATTTATGTCCTCTGCTCTTCGATACACTTATTCTGGGCAAAAGACTCAACCATATCTATCCAAATCATGATTTTATACACCTCTATTAGATCATCCCTCATCCTCCTGTGCTCCATGAAATAGAGTCCAAGCCTACTCAACCTCTCCCTATAGCTCTGGCCCTCTAGTCCTGGCAACATCCTCGTAAATCTTCACTGTACCCTTTCCAGTTTGATGACATCTTTCCTACAACATGGTGCCCAGAACTGAATACAATACTCTGAATGCAGCCTCACCAACTTCTTATGCAACTGCAACATGACCTCCCAACTTCTATACTCAGCCTGACCCGCTGAGTTACTCCAGCACAATGTGAAAGGTCATAGAACAGGGCAAGATTAGCAAGTTTGCTGATGATACAGAAGTGAGTGATTTTGCAGATAGTGAAGATGGTTGTGAAAGATTGCAGCACGTTCCAACACGACACGATGGATTTCCAGTTTCCTGACAAAACGTCTTCAGTGTGTGTGTGTGTGTGAACGGAAAGAGCTCCAATTGGCATCCAGTGTTGAGTGGTACACCTCAGAGCACAGTACTTGGCCCACACCTATTTTTCCTTTACATAAATGACATCCATGAAAAAGTCGCAAGTACGATCAGACTTTTCGCTGATGATTGTTTGCTGTACCGTCCAATTAAGTCAGCTGATGATGAAGATGCTCTCCAAAAGGATCTCGATACTATGGTTGAGTGGTCAAAACAATGGGGCATGCAGTTCAACCCTTCCAAATGTGAAACTATGCGTGTCACCAGAAAGAGGAATTCAGGCAAAACATCTTACAATATACTTGGTGCCACCTTTGAAGAATCCAAACTAACCAAGTATCTTGGCATCAAATTGCAGAATGATCTGCGTTGGAATGGTCAGACTCATCATGCAACGGTGAAAGCAACAGGTGTCCTAAACTTTCTGAGGCGCAACTTTCATCATTGTTCAATTTCTGTCAAGGAGAAGCTATACTTCACCCTCGTTAGACCTCATTTGGACTACGCAGTTGCAGCATGGGACCCATACACAAATAAAAACATTTCTTCCATCGAACGTGGCCAAAGACAGGCAGCTCGATTTGTTACTAACACCTATGAGAGAGAAGCGAGTGTCACCAAACTTCTGAATTCTCTGGGGTGGAACCCTCTCCAAGACAGACGTGAAGCTCACCGTTTGACCTGTTTTTACAAAATGTTAAATGGTCAGCTCGATATAGACTACAAGACCTACACCAAACCCAAACCAATTAGGAGCAGACGAGGGCATTCGATCCAATTTGTGATCCCAGCTACAAAGACAGATGTATACAGCAATTCGTTCTTCCCCCGCACAATTAAAGCATGGAATAATCTCCACCCAACTATAGTTACCCAACCAGATGCAACTAAATTTAAAGTAGCTCTTTCTTCCCAATAACCCTTTCTGGCTTAAGCCTTCCCTTCACCACCTCCAGTTTAAATTCCATTTGGAATATTTTGGAGGACCAAGAAACCAAGAACCAAGAAGCAAGATCTGGATCAATTAGCCAGGTGGGCAGAGGAATGGTTGATGGTTGCATGGTTTCTTGAAGGTCGTGTCGCAGGTATATCAGGTGGTCAAAAAGTATTTTGGCGCTTTGGCCTTCATCAGTCAGAGTATTGAGTATAGAAGTTGGGAGATCTTTCCCTCTCAAACCCATTCTCCTGCCTTCTCCCCATTACCTCTGACACCCGTATCAATCAAGAATCTACCAATCTCCTCCCAGATGGGGTGGCGGGGGTGACTTGGGCCCAGCGGGAGTGAGTGGGGGTGGCGTGGGCCCAGTGGGGGTCAGCGGGGGTGGTGTGGGCCCAGCGGGGGTGGCGTGGGCCCAGCGGGGGTCAGCAGGGGTGGCATGGGCCCATCGGGGGTGGCGTGGGCCCAGCGAGGGGTCAGTGGGGGTGGTGTGGGCCCAGCGGGGGTCAGCGGGGGTGGCGTGGGCCCAGCAGAGGTCAGCGGAGGTGACGTGGGCCCAGCGGGGGTGGCCTGGGCCCAGCGGGGGTGGCCTGGGCCCAGCGGGGGTGGTGTGGGCCCAGCGGGGGTGGTGTGGGCGGGAGATGGCTTGGGCCCCGGCGGCGGGGGGAGGCGAGGGGAGCGGGCCCCGCTGCAGCAGTGTCTGGTGTTGGGGTTACTGCCACTGGGTTCAGATTCAGCCACTGCCGCCTGGCGACGGGAGAACGGAGAACTGGCCGTTTCCAAAGTGGAAACGGTGATTTTTTTTTTTGTTTGGTTTTTTTCCGATTTTTTTCTTCTTTTTTTTTCTTACTCTGTGGGGAAAAAGGGGGGTGCGGTCGCACTCAATGCACCCCCCCCCCCTTCGGACGGCCATGCATTATCCCATAGGGTGGCTGGGTGGTGCAGCGATAGAGTTGCTGCCTTACAGTGCCAGAGACACGGGTTCGATGCTGACTCTGGGTGCTGTCAGTGCGGAGTTTGTACGTTCTCTCTGTGACCGAGTGGGTTTTCTCGAAATGCACCAATTTCCTCCCACACTCCAAAGACGTACAGGTTTGTAGGTTAATTGGCTTCAGTAAAAAATTGTCAATTGTCCCTAGTGTGTAGGATAGTGCTAGTGTATGGGATGATCACTGGTCAGCGCAAACTCGGTGGGCCGAAGGGCCTATTTCCGCAATGTATTTCTAAGAGTTTTAAAGGAATGTGGGCCAGACGCAGGTAAGTGGGAAGGTGGCGGCATGGATGAATTGGGCCAAAGGACTTGCCTCTGTGCTGTATGTTATTTTTGTCACATATACTGAGGTACAGTGAAAACCTTTTTTTTCACATGCGATCCAATCAGATCTGATAACACAGCACTTTAATACAATCGAATCAATCATTCAAATCAAACTCACGCACTATAGGTAGAGCAAAGGGGAAGATACATTTCAAGGCAAGATGTTAAAACAACAAATTAGTATTCAATGATTAAAATGACTGCAATGCTCCATTAAATGAGTGAGAGTAGATGCCACTTCATCATCTAAATTGGGTGTGTTTGGACTGTGTTCAGCAGTTATCAAAGGGTAACAAAGAGTTGCTTAATACTGGTTCTTTTCAAAACAGCGATCATGCCAAAAGTTGAGCAGCAATAACAGGCAAAGGAATGAGAAAATCAGAGGGAGAACAAAGGAGAGGCTTTAAGGAGGAACAGGTCCTTCGGTCCATAATGTGTGTCAGAGCTTTAGGAGTAGCCAAAATTCATTCATGACTCAATGGTGCAGCAGGTAGAGTTGCTGCCTCACAACGCCAGAGACCCAGTTCGATCTTGACCTCGAGTGCTGTCTGTACAGAGTTTGCACGTTCTCGCTGTGACCGCGTTCTCCTGGTGCTCTGGTTTCCTCCCACGTCTCAAAGACATAGGGTTTGTAGCTTAATTGGCTCTCTGTAAATTGACCCTGGTGTGTGGGGAGTGGATGCAAGAGTGGAATAACATGGAATTAGTGTGAACGCGTGTAGCTAGTTGGTACGATCGTAATGTTGTGACTACATCAGCCGCCACATACAGCACATAATCCACCGACATTTTCGCCACCTCGAACGCGAGACATTCCTGATCTCCCAGTTGCCAAACACTTTAATTCCCCTTCCCATTCCCACACTGACCTTTCTGTCCTGGGCCTCTTCCATTATTAGAGTGAGGCCAAACGCAAATTGGAGGAACACCACCTCATATTTCACGTGGGCAGCTTACAACCCAGTGGTATGAATATTGATTTCTCTAACTTCGTAACCCTTGCATCCCCTCTCACTCCATCCCTCCCCCACCCAAGTCATTGTACTAGTTTCAAAGTTGTCTTGTTGAGTCTCATTGTCTTTAACTCATTTTCACCTAGCCCACAGCTAACAATGGATTGTTCCCTTTATCATCGCTACTTTTATGCATATCTTTCATTCATTTGTTCTATATCTCTCTGCATCACCACCTATGTCTCTCTTTTCCCCTTCCCCTGACTCTCAGTCTGAAGATCCGAAACGTCACCTATTCCTTTTCTCCGGAGATGCTGTCTGACCCACTGAATTACTTCAGCTTTTTGTGTCTACTATGTTTACATGTTCTGTTGTGTGGCTGCAACTAAGAATGGCGTTGTTCTGTTTGGGACAGAAAGAACACACTTGAAGCACAGTTGTGGGATTCATCAAAGTGTTCCTTCCAGAGGTGACTGACTGCCCCTCTATCCCAGGCTCGGCAATGGAGGTGCCCCTGAGTGTTTGAGTGGCGGGTGGTCTTGTCAGTGCTAAAGAATGCACACATGTCAAGCTTATCTGTGAATTGATTGATGCAAGATACAGCATGCAAACAGACCCACTGAGACCATGCCGACCATCGATCACCCGTTCACACTGGTTCTATGTTATCACACTTTCTCATCCACTCCCCACACATTTGGGGCAATTTACAGACCCGCACGTCTGTAATGTGGGAGGATAACCGGAGCACTTGGAGGAACCCACACGGTCACAGGGAGAACATGCAGACGTCACACACAGACAGTACCCGAAGTCAGGATCGAACCTTGATCCCTGGTGTAGTGAGATAGTGGCTCTACCAGCTTCGCCACCGTGGCACCCTAAATTATTGGACCTCCTTTTACTCACCATATATTCTTCAGGCCACAGATTGTCCATTAGATATTAGGCTTCAGATACCTAGACCCATCCCATAGAAATGTGGTGTCAAATCGTGTGCGTGTGTGTGTGCGTGGTCTGGTTTGTGTGTGTGTGTGTGTGTGTGTGTGGTCTGGTGTGTGTGCGTGTGTGTGTGTGTGTGTGTGTGTGTGTGGGGTCTGGTGTGTGTGCGTGTGTGTGTGTGTGTGTGTGTGTGGTCTGGTGTGTGTGCGTGTGTGTTTGTGTGTGTGTGTGTGGTCTGGTGTGTGTGCGTGTGTGTTTGTGCGTGTGTGTGTGTGTGTGTGTGTGTGCGCGTATGTGTGCCTGTGCATGTGCGTGTGTGTGTGTGTGGTCTGGTGTGTGTGTGTGCATAGTCTGGTGTGTGTGTGTGTGGTCTGGTGTGTGTGTGTGTGGTCTGGTGTGTGTGTGTGTGGTCTGGTGTGTGTGTGTGTGGTTTGGTGTGTGTGAGTATGTGGTTTGGTGTGTGTGTGTGGTTTGGTGTGTGCATGCGTGTGTGTTCACACATCCACACTGTTCCCTTTGTCTACCCATTCTGTTGATTTAACAATAAAGTTGATCAAGAGTGATTTCCCCTTTTTAAAATGTGTAATAATTATTCTCTAATGCCGAGTTCACTGATAGCTTTATTCTTCATTCTAAATGATATAAATGTTTAGTTATGTTTCCCTGACAGCAGTAAAAACAAGTAATAGGAGTGAGTCAGACAAAAAGGGACATGAATGACATTGGGAGATAGATGAATAAAAGGTGACTCAGAGAAAAGTTAGTGACTCGTACCTTGATACATTGAGGGAACATTTGTTGAGACTGAGAATTACTGTTAACAAAGGGGAGTAAAATCATGGGTAAATGCACACTTTCTTGTGGTGCAGTGACACAGCTGGCAGAGCTGCTGCCTAGTAGCGTCAGAGACCCTGTTTCAATCCTGACCTTGAGTGTTGTCTGTGTGGTGTTTGCATACTCTCCCTGTGATCGCGTGGGTTTCCTCCGGGTGCTCCAGTTTCCAAAGACATGCGGGTTTGTAGGTCAATTGGCGCTCTGTAAATTGCCCCTTGTGCGTAGGGAGTGGATGAGAAAGTGGGATAACATAGTACTTGTGTGAATGAGTGATCGATGGTCGGTGTGGAGTTGGTGGGTCGAAGGGCCTGTTTAAACACTGTATCTCTAAACTAAACTAAATTAATTAATAAAGGCAAGAAAAAAACCAAGTTTAGTTTAGTTTAGTTTAGTTCAGCTTAGTTTATTATCACATGTACTAAGGTACAGTCATAGTCATAGAGTAATACTGCTTGAAAACAGCCTCTTTGCCCCAACTTGTCCACACTGACAAACATGTCCCAGCTACACTAGTCCCATCTGCCAACCTTTGGCCCACATCCCTGTCCTATCCATATCCACCTTAAACCTTTAGGAAAGAACTGCAGATGCTGGTTTAAATCGAAGGTAGACAGAAAATGCTGGAGTAACTCAGCGGGACAGGCAGCATCACCTGCCTGACCTGCTGAGTTACTCCAGCATTTTGTGTCCACCTTAAACCTATGTCCTCTGGTCCTCGTTCCGCCTACTCTGGGCAAGAGACTCTGTGTATCTACCCGAACTAATCCTCTCATGATTTTGTACACCTGTATAAGATCACCCTCATCCTCCTGCGCTACAAGGTAGAGTCCCAGTCTACTCAACCTCTCTCTGTAGCTCCCTATAGACAATAGCTCTCTATATACAGTGAAAAGATAAAGGGTATGATGTTAAGTACAAGATAAAGATCGATAAAGTCTGATTAAAGATAGTTCAAAGGTCTCCACTGAGGTAGATGGGAGGTCAGGACCACTCTCTAGTGGGTGATAGGATGGTTCAGTTGCCTGATAACAGCTGGGAAGAAACTGTCCTTGAATCTGGAGGTGTGTGTTTTCTCACTTCTGTACCTCTTGCCTGATGGGAGAGGGGAGAGGGGAGAAGAGAGAGTGCCTAGGGTGAGACTATACCTTAATTATGCTGATGGCCTTTCCAAGGCAGCCTGACCGGGGTGAGAGGAGCTTTTAACAGGTCAGTCGAGATTTTTTTGCTAATCTAGCTTAAGTTTGCAATGTCAGAAGTCGGTATTCCAATTACGTGTCTCATTCATCTCATTACGTCGAATCTGACTTTCAGTTACTAAAAATATAATGTAAAAACTACACTGAACTATCCAACAGTTTCACGACACAGTCATTTTCTTAAAATGTTCTTATATTTTCAAAATGTGACTTTGGTATTCTAGGACAATAGATTGCCCAATTATGAATTTAGGATGGTGATTAATTTAGGTTCAGGGCATAAGGAGATTTGTGGGTGGAGATGCCTTTCAAGATTGTCGAAACTGGATTTAGATAATTATACTTTAGTTTCTATCACCCTGTGCCTTTGCCAGGCTCTTTGAACTCAATGTAAATGTGCAGATGTTCAGAGATTCAGATTTATGTTCATAAATTCATAATAAGTTTTAGGAACAGAATTAGGTCATTCGGCCCATCAATTCATTCATGGCTGATCTCTCAGTCTCATTCTCCTGCCTTCTCCCCAGAACCACTGACACCCGTACTAATCAATAATCTGTCAATCTCCGTCTTAAAAATGCCTATTGACGACTTCCACAGCCGTCTGTGGCAATTAATTCAACAGATTCACCACCCTCTGACTAAAGAAATTCCTCCTCATTTCCTTTTTAAAGGTACGTCCTTTTATTCTGAGGCTGTGGCCTCTGGTCCTAGATCTCCCACTGGTGGAAACATCCTCTCCACATCCATTCTATCCAGGCTTTATACCATATGGATTCAATCCCTATGCCAACCAAGACGCCTTGGTTCACCAATCCCATTTGTCCTTATTTGGCTCATATCCCTCTATCTTTTTCTTCTTCTTGCGTAAGGTGTGCACAGCCCAAAGTTGTGGGTAAACTTGTTCTATTTGATCTTGTTTATGCACGTCGGGTTGATTGCATTAATCCAAACAGGGTGGATCACGTGAAGGTTGCAATCTTCCACCCCCCTCCATATCTCAGTATACTAGACAATATTAAACCAATACCAACAACAGACCAAGCGGCGACAAGGTAACGCAGCAGTAGAATTGATGCCGTACATTGCTGCCTTACAGCACCAGACATCTGGGTTCAATCCTGACCACCGGGTGCTATTTGTACAGAACTTGTTCGTTTTCCCCATGACCTGCGTGGGTTTTCTCCAGGTGTTTTGGTTTCCTCCCACACTCCCAAGACGTACAGTTTTGTAGGCTTGGTAAAATTGTAAATTGTCACTAGTGTGTGCAAGACAGTGTTAGTGTGCGGGGATCACTTATCGGCACGGATGGCCAGGCAACATTTCAGGTCGAGATAGGCACAAAATGCTGAAGTAACTCAGCGGGTCAGGCAGCATCTCTAAAAGACGTGGAGAGAAAACATCTGGTTGGGACCCTTCTTTAATCTAACCCATGTCTTCCAGAGATGTTGCTTATATACAATCTGATTTATCTCTTATTTGTAAGGGTGTCAAAGGTCATGGCGAGAAGGCAGGAGAATAGGTTTGAGATGAAAAAATCCAGGCTGTATCTCTAAACTAAAAATAAACTAAAAACATGTAAATCATTTATATGAACAACTTAAGGTTAATAGATTTAATGCAAAAACATCCTCTGAAGCGATTGAAGTAAGTTTTGTGCAGAAATTAGTTAGATAAAAGGCGTGTCCAGTTTCAAACTAAAATGTCGGTGTAAGCATATTGTAATTACTGCCGCACCCTGATACACAATTATTGCTGAATACCCCAAAAATATCTTCCCATTTCAACATAGCATAGAGCATAGAACAGTACAGCACAGGAACAGGCCTTATGGCCCTCAATGTCTGTGCTGAAAAGGACACAAAGTGCTGGAGTAACTCAGCATGTCAGGCAGCATCTATGGAGAACATGGATAGGTGACGTTTTGGGTTAGGACCCTTCTTGACACTGCTAATCAACCACCCTCACCTGTACCCACCTATCCCCCAGTCTGATGAATGGTCGAGACTCGAAACGTCACCTATTCCTTTTCCCTACACTCCTTGATCCCTCCGTTCTACAACCGTCCCCAGAGCCCTACCATTCACTGTGTACGTCCTGCCCATGTTAGATTTCCCAAAATGCAACACCTCACATTCTGTATTAAATCCCATCAAGCATTCCTCAGCCCACCTGGCCAATCGAACAAGATCCGGTTGCAATCAACTACCTCCTCCAACAGCTTGTTCCATACACCCACCACCCTTTTTGTAAAAAAGTTGCACTTCAGCTCCCTATTAAATCTTTCCCCCTCAACTTAAACAGCATGGAGCATAGTCATACAGCATGGAGACAGACCATTCGGCACCGCAACAATAGTAACCAGTGGCAAAAGCCTTTATTAATCCGATCTGCCAGTTCTCTTACTGCCGCCTTCAATGCCTGAACACTTCAGTTTAGTTTAATTCAGTTTAGTTTAGTTTAGCGTCACGTGTACCGAGGTACAGTGAAAAGCTTTTGTTGAGTGCCTACCAGTCAGTGAAAAGACTATACATGATTACAATCGAGTTGTCCACTGTGTGTAAATCCACGGTAAAGGGAATAACATTTAGTACAAGATAAAGTCCAGGAAAGTCCAATAAAAGGTATTCCAAGGGACTCCAATGAGGTAGATAGCAGCTCACAACTGCTCTCTTGTTCTTGATAGGAAGGTTCAGTTGCCTGATAACAGCTGGGAAGAAACTGTCCCTGAATCTGGAGGTATGTATTTGCACACGTCTGTACCTTTTGCCTGATGGGATGGGGGAGAGGAGGGAGTGACTGGGATGAGACTGGTCCCTGATGTGCTGCTGGCCTTGCCGAGGCAGAGTGAAGGACTTTCTTTCAGGAAGGTGGGGAGAAATTTCTTTAGTCAGAGGGTGGTGAATCTGTGGAATTCTTTGCCACAGAAGGCTGTGGAGGCAAAGTCAGTGGATATATTTATGGCAGAGGTGTCAGCGGTATCAGGGAGAAGGCAGGAGAATGGGGTTAGAAGGGAGAGATAGTCCAAGGGACTCCAATGAGGTAGATGGGAGGTCAGGACCACTCTCTAGTTGGTGAGAGGACGATTCAGTTGCCTGAGAACAGCCCCATGCTGGGGACCCGAAACGTCACCTATCCATGTTCTCCAGAGATGCTGCCTTACATTTTGAGTTACTCCAGCACTTTGTGTCTTTTTTTGTAAAACCATCATCTCCAGTTCCTTGCGGGATTAAGCCCTAATGTACATTGTGCAATGGAACATACTTACAAAGCAGGCCCTTTAAATCATGCAGGATCCCAGCAGAATAATCCCAACCATTGTGGATAGTGTTAGTGTACGGGGTGATCGGTGGTCGGCACAGACTCAGATCAGTTGCCTGATAGCAGCCCCATACATGGGGACCCAAAACATCACCAATCCTTGTTCTCCAGAGATGCTGCCTGATCCGCTGAGTTAATCCAGTAGTTTGTGTCCTCTATTCTAAAGCAACATCTGCAGTTCCTTGTTTCTACAATTTGCACTACTACAGTTGCATTCTATACGTTCGCTTGCACCATCACAGTCTGGCTTACCCAGAATATCTGGTGCAATAATTTCTTGTCTATTTATTTGCCATATTGTTGTTTTTAATGTGCGCAAAGTTGCAGCAAGTAAGAATTTCATGTCCCAGAAATTCATGTGCCACAAGACAATGAAACACTCTTGATATTAAGTGAACAAAATAACACTACCTGCAGAGCAAAAGGCAAGTCCTAACCTTTCCATAACTCTGTTCCATGCATGGAAAGAATGCCAATGAAGCAACACCTCGTTTTTCACAAATCTGAACCATTCTTGATAGGTTGAGCGCTGTTTGTAATCACGGAAGGAGAATGGGCACATGAGGTGAATAGGACTCAGAATGGATCAGTGTAGAGGCACCAAGCATGTCAAACTGAAGATAGGCACAAAGTGCTGGAGTAACTCTAAGGAGTAGGTGAAATTTTGGTTCACGGCCCTTCTTCAGACATTTATGTCAACTGTGGTTTATAGACACTTCAGACAACATGGGCGGCACAGCGGTAGAGTTGCTTCCTTACAGCACCAGAGACCCGGATTCGAACCTGACTACGGGTGCTGTCTGTACGGAGTTTGTACGTTCTCCCTGTGACCACATGGGTTTTCCCCGGGTCCTCCCATTTCCCCCCACACTCCAAAGATATAAAGGTTTGTAGATACATGGGCTTCGATAAAATTGTAAATTGTCCCGAGTGTGTAGGATAGTGCTAGTGTTCGGGGTGATTGCTGGTCAGCGTAGACTCAGTGGGCCGGAGGACCTACTTCTGCAATGTATCTCTAAACTAAACTAAACTTCTAATATAAAGAGGAGACTCAGGCAATTGCAGATGCTGGTTCACAATAAAAAGGACGCAAAGTGCTGGAGTATACTCAGCGAGTCAGGCAACATCTTTGGAGAACATGGATAGATGACGTGTCAGGTTGGCAGCCTTCACAGATTGTAGTAAGTGGGGAGAAAGCTGGAAAAGGTGGGGGGAGGGGAGGGTAGGGCAAAGCCTTGTGGAAATATATACAAAAAGTTGTGGTGTTACTCAATGGGTCAGGCAGCATCTCTGGAGAACATGGATAGGTGATGTTTTGGATCGGGTTCCTTCTTCAGACACCTACGTGATATGTGGATAGAGGTGAGGGGTGGGGGTTGATTAGCAGATGGTTGGACAAATGCCAGAGATGAAAAGATGAAAGGTAGTGAGAAGGAAAGAGGGTAGTTAGTTAGTTAGTTAGTTAGTTAGTTAGTTAGTTAGTTAGTTAGTTAGTTAGTTAGTTAGTTAGTTAGTTAGTTAGTTAAATGTCACATGTTCCAAGGTACAGTGAAAATCTTTCATTACGTGTTAACCAGTCAGCGGAGAGACTATACATGATTACAATCAAGCCGTCCACAGTGTACAGATAAAGGGAATAACGTGATTCATGTTTAGTGCAAGATAAAGCCAGTAAAATCTGATGAAAGATAGTTGGAGGGCCTTCAATGAAGTGTGAAATGTGAAGTCAGAGGAAGGAATATAGGTGCAGACACAAACTTATGCAGATGCTGGTTTATAAAAAAAGGCACAAAGTGCTGGAGTAACTCAGCAGGTCAGGCAGCATCTCTGAAGAACATGGACAGGTGACGTTTTGGGTCAGACTGCAGAAGACAATTTATGTCTTATTTTAATTCTAATATAAAGCTGACGGCTGTTACTGTAAATTATCAGTATGGGTGAGGTCTGTGATCAAGTTTGCGAGTTCTGCTTCCCAGCAAGTAAAATGCCATTATTTGTTTAGTAAATTGCGGAACCTGTTCGTGAACATGCCTGCCCTGCCGAGCTTCCTGACTTTGCCGGAGGCAGCAATCTGTCTGCTTATGTTGCAATAAAATGACCATGAGCTTCGGGGAGAGGCGAGGTATCTGTTCCCTGTCATAAAGCTGCATCACCTGCACGTATCCACATTTTCAAACAACGATCCATTTGCATCAATTACTGACCATAAACGTTTGTTCAAGGTACGTACGATGGAGAGACCATGGGCCTTTTTTAAAACAACATTTTTGCAACATCTCAGAAGTAATTTGCAGCCAATTCCACCGCTGACAGCTAAACAATAAAAGAGTTATGAGCTGCAAGGAACCGCAGATGCCGGTTTACAACAAAAGATAATAAGTGCTAATGTACAGTAAATCAGCGTGTTAGTCAGCACCTCTGGAAAGCATGGATAGGTGACGTTATACTTCAGATTTTAGACTTTAGAGATACAGCACGGATACAGGCTCTTTGGCCCATCGAGTCCATGCCAACCAGCGATCACCCCGTGCATTAACACTATCCTACACTGTCCTAAGAACATTTCAGGTCAGGTCCCTTCATCCTGACATAAATAATTACAGTCCTCTCATTGTCCGAATATATTTAGTTTAGTTTGGTTTAGTTTATTATTGTCATGTGTACCAGTGAAGAAAAGAAAACTGGGAGGCAGATGAGGAAAAGTAAAATGAGGATTCAACGACCTGCTGGAATTTTGACCAAAACAAAGTGCAGGAGTAACTCAGGGGGTTTGGCAGCATCTCTGGAGAAAAAGGATGGGTGACGTTTCGGGTCGAAACCCTTCTTCCCTCGTGCTCCATCAGTCCACAGAAGGGTCCCAACTGAATCATGGAATCACAGAGTCATACATCACAGAAACATCCCTTTCAGTCCAATTCATCCATGCCTGAGCCATTCAGTCTCTCCAGCACTTGTTCTCCTTTTTTTATTATCTTTTAGCGGATTTATTTATCTTTTAGCGGATTAGAAGCGACAATCGGCTGTTTCAACAAGATTTATTCTCAATCGCAATTCTCCGATATCACTGATCGTACAACACAACGGTGGTCCTCGAACTACTGAAGGGCAGAGCCCAGAAACCGCGCGCAAACCCGACCCCTCCCTGAGTCACGTGCGTGCGGCTTCCAACCGCAGGGTTCGATGCTGCTAGTAAGAATCTATCCTTTCAGGCATGTTGTGATGCTGCTAGTAAGAATTTCATTGTTCTGTTGTCGATACATATGTCAATTAAATGCCCTTCATACTTGATACTTGACTCTTGACTTGAAAACACTCTGTTTCTCTCTCCACAGATGCTGCCTGAGCCACAATGTCTTCTTTCATCTATGAGTCATGTACCCACGCATTGTGTGATTGCACGCTGGTGAATCATAGGGAAACACCAAACTAGCTCAAGGTGTTTTCAAGGACCTGTGGAGTGTCTGATGAGGACAAACTATGAAACAAATCATAAAGTGCTGGAGGAACTCAATGGGTCAGGCAACATCTGTGGAGGGAATGGACAGATGACGTTTCCCGTCAGGACCCTTCTTCAGACTGATGCAGTATGGGAGTGAAATCTGGAAAAGACAGGTTCACTTGCACCTCCTCCAACCTCACCTACTGTATCTACTGTTTTCAGTGTGGACTCCTTATATATCGGCGGGATAAAGCACTGACTGGCCGATCATTTCGCTGAACACCTCCGCTCAGTCTACCTTGGCCAACATGATCTCTCAGTTGTTAAACATTTTAACTCCCCCTCCCATTCCCATTCTGACCTTACTGTTCTGGGCCTCCTCCACTGTCAGAGTGAGGCCACACACATGAATATTGATTTCCCTAACTTCAAGTAATCCTTGCATCCCATTTCTCGCCGACCCTCTTGCTAATTTCAGCGTTTGTTATCACATCATCCCCAGCCAACAATGGACCATTGTGGGCTCCACCTTTCTTGATTCATCGTTGCAGGCTCTGTGTTGCTCTGAGGTATCTTCTCATACCTCTAGTGTCCCCCTCTCTGACTCTCAGTCTGATGAAGGGTCTTGAACCGAAACGTCACCTATTCCTTTTCTCCAGCGATGCTGCTTGACCTGCTGAGTTACTCCAGCATTTTGTGTCTATCTTCGGTGTAAACCAGCATCTGCAGTTCCTTCTTACACAAAGTGAGGTGGGGGCGGGGCAAAGCCTGGCAAGTGCTCGGTGGATGCGAGGAGAGGGGGGAGGGTTTAATGGGAGACGGCTGGAGTAAGTGACTAAGGCTGGCGATGAGAAGGAGACAAAAGAGTGTATGGATGAGGAGAGATGATTGAAGCTATAAATAATTCTCTTCTGTTGAGCTGCTGGCAAAATGTTGCCACAGGCAGGTGCCATCTTTATCTTTAACAAAGTTAATTCCTATAATAAAATACTTGTATCAATAAAGGAATCAGATTGTTCTATGAAATGATCTGTACTGTTCTATGAGGACAGTATGAGTGAGCAAAATGAGGAGTGAAATGTAAAGCCGGAAGGTGGGATATAGTTGCAAAGGGTCCCATTCAGAAACTTGACTGTCATTTCCCTCCACAGATGCTGCCCGACCCACTGAGATCCTCCAGCACTTTGTATTTTGCCCAAGATTGCAGCTTCTGCAGTTCCTTGTGATTCAAATGTGAAACATCCCAACTTCCGTAGAGAAGAGTAGAAACAAGGAAATGCGGATGCTGGTTTACGAAAGAAGACACAACGTGCTGGAGTAATTCAGCAGGTCCGGCAACCTCTCAGGAGAGCATCCCAACTTCCATATTCAATTAGCAAGCTGATGAAGGCCAGCATACCAATAGCCTTTCACTATCCTATCGACCTGTGACACCAAATTCAGGTCATTATTATATTGCTACTTAGGGAATCATGCAGTGGGTAAAGAATATTCCCACATTACCAAAGAAATGACAACTGAAAAGAAGAAGATCCGAACAAAATCAAGATGGAGGAATTCAGAGGGTCATCTACCATCTACAGTCTTTTAAGTTTGAGTTTAGTTCATTGCCACGTGTGCCGAGGTTTTGGTGGGTGCTTACCAGTCAGCGGAAAGATTATACATAATTACAATCGAACCATCCACAGTATACAGATAGAAGATAAAGGGAATAATGTGAATAATGTCAAAGATAGTCCAAGGGTCTACAGAGGTAGATAGTAGCTCAGGACTGCTCTCGAGTTGTTGGTAGGATGTGTCTCTACAAGGTTAATTGGTCCTCTGTAAAATCGTCCCTAGTTTGTGAGGAGTGGATGCAAAAGTGACATAACATAAAACTAGTTTGAGCAGGCGATCGATGGTCATCATAGACACTGAAGATAGACACAAAATGCTGGAGTAATTCAACGGGTCAAGCAGCATTCCTGGAAAGAAGGAATGGGTGACGATTCGGGTCAAGACAGTTCTTCAGACCCTTCAGATCCCCACTCCCTCATCTTTACAATTTAGACACCTCACACATCCTTCATCTCCTCAATTACTTCTCTTTTCCAGGCCCACACTCCCTCATCTTTACTATTTCACCATGCGCAGTCATCATAGACATGGTGGGCTGAAGGGCCCCTTTCCAAGCTGTGAACAAAACAAAACTTTTCAACTGCTATCGGGCAGAGCAGTGGCGCAGCGGTAGAGTTGCTGCCTCACAGCGCCAGAGCCCCAGGTTTGATCCTGACTACAGGTGTGCTTTGTTCTTGTGTGTTCTGGCCAAGGCCCCCTAACAGGAACATGGAAAGGAGGAAATATTTGTGCTGCCCTTGCTTGTTTGTGCACTTTTAAAGCTTGTATGTTAACTAGAAAACATAGAAGCATAGAAACATAGAAAATAGGTGCAGGAGTAGGCCATTCGGCCCTTCGAGCCTGCACCCCCATTCAATATGATCATGAGTCATCCAAAAGTATCCCGTACCTGCCTTCTCTCCATACCCCCTGATCCCTTTAGCCACAAGGGCCACATTTAACTCCCTCTTAAATATAGTCAATGAACTAGCCTCAATTACCTTCTGTGGCAGAGAATTCCACAGATTCACCACTCTCTGTGAAAAATGCTTATCTCATCTCGGTCCTAAAAGATTTCCCCTTATCCTTAAACTGTGACCCCTTGGTCTGGGCTTCCCCAACATCGGGAACAATATTCCTGCATCTAGCCTGTCCAACCCCTTAAGAATTTTGTAAGTTTCTATAAGATCCCCCCTCAATCTTCTAAATTCTAGCGAGTACAAGCCAAGTCTATCCAGCCTTTCTTCAAATGAAAGTCCTGACATCCCAGGAATCAGTCTGGTTAACCTTCTCTGTACTCCCTTTATGGCAAGAATGTCTTTCATCAGATTAGGAGACCAAAACTGTTCACAATACTCCAGGTGTGGTCTCAACAAGACCCTGTACAACTGCAGTAGAACCTCCCTGCTCCTATACTCAAATCCTTTTGCTATGAATGCTAACATACCATTCGGTTCCTTTACTGCCTGCTGCACCTGCATGCCTACTTTCAATGACTGGTGTACCACGACACCCAGGTCTCGTTGCATCTCCCCTTTTCCTAATCGGCCTCCATTCAGATAATAGTCAACTTTTCTGTTCTTGCCACCAAAGTGAATAACCTCACATTTATCCACATTATACTGCATCTGCCATGCATTTGCCCACTAACCCAACCTGTCCAAGTCACCTTGCAGCCTCCTAGCATCCTCCTCACAGCTAACACTGCCCCCCAACTTTGTGTCATCCGCAAACTTGGAGATGTTGCATTCAATTCCCTCATCCAGATCATTAATATATATTGTAAATAGCTGGGGCCACAGCACTGAGCCTTGTGGTACCCCACTAGTCACTGCCTGCCATTCTGAAAACGACCCATTTACTCCTACTCTTTGCTTCCTGTCTGCCAGCCAGTTCTCTATCCACATCAATACTGAACCCCCAATACCATGTGCTTTAATTTTGCATACTAATCTCTTATGTGGGACATTGTCGAAAGCCTTCTGAAAGTCCAGATATAACACATCCACTGGTTCTCCCTATCCACTCTACGAGTTACATCCTCGAAAAATTCTATAGGATTCGTCAGACATGATTTACCTTTCATAAATCCATGCTGACTTTGTCCAATGATTTCACCACTTTCCAAATGTGCTGCTATCCCATCTTTAATAACTGACTCTAGCATTTTCCCCACTACCGATGTTAGACTAACTGGTCTGTAATTCCCCATTTTCTCTCTCCCTCACTTTTTAAAAAGTGGGGTTACATTCGCCACCCTCCAATCTTCAGGAACTACTCCAGAATCTAAAGAGTTTTGAAAATTTATCACTAATGCATCCACTATTTCTGGGGCTACTTCCTTAAGTACTCTGGGATGCATCCTATCTGGCCCTGGGGATTTATCGGCCTTTAATCCATTCAATTTACCTAACACCACTTCCCGACTAACCTGGATTTCACTCAGTTCCTCCATCTCATTTGACCCCCGGTCCCCTGCTATTTCCGGCAGATTATTTATGTCTTCCTTAGTGAAGACAGAACCAAAGTAGTTATTCAATTGGTCTGCCATGTCCTTGTTCCCCATGATCAATTCACCTGTTACTGCCAGCAAGGGACCTAGATTTGTTCTAACTAATCTTTTTCTCTTCACATATCTATAAAAACGTTTACAGTCAATTTTTATGTTCCCTGCCAATTTTCTTTCATAATCTATTTTCCCTTTCCTAATTAAGCCCTTTGTCCTCCTCTGCTGGACTCTGAATTTCTCCCAGTCCTCTGGTATGCTGCTTTTTCTGGCTAATTTGTATGCTTCATCTTTTGTTTTGATACTATCCCTGATTTCTCTTGTTATCCACGGATGCACTACCTTCCCTGATTTATTCTTTTGCCAAACTGGGATGAACAATTGTTGTAGTTCATCCATGCAATCTTTAAATGCCTTCCATTGCATATCCACTGTCAACCCTTTAAGAACCAATTGCCAGTCTATCTTGGCCAATTCACGTCTCATACCCTCAAAGTTACCTTTCTTTAAGTTCAGAACCCTTGTTTCTGAATTATCTATGTCACTCTCCATCCTAATGAAGAAAAAGGTGTAGAATGTTGCGGATCTGGTCTGGGAGGTTACTCTCCGATTTCTGGCAGGATGGTAATCAACAACACAATTGATTTTTATAGTTTGGTTTTAGTTTACTTTATTATTGTCATGTGTATCGAGGCATAGTGAAAAGCTTTGGTTTGCGTGCTATCTAGTCACAGAAAAGACAATCCCTGATGACAATTTAGCCATCCACTGGGCACAGATTTAGGATAAAGTGCAGAACACGTATTGCAAGATAAAGCCCATTAAAGTCCGATTAAAGATAGTTCAAAGGTCTACAATGAGTTAGATGGGAGATCAGGACCTCACTCTAGTGAGTGAAAGGATAGTTCAGTTGCCTGATAACATAACAGCTGGGGAAAAAACGGTCCTTGAAACTGGAGGTATTGTGAGAGAAATAAATAGGGTGAATGCACAGAGTCTCTTACCCAGAGTATGGGCATCAAGAACCAGCGCACATAGGTTTAAGGTGATGGGGAAAAGATTTAATAAGAACCTGAGGAGCAACTTTTTTACACAAAGGGTAATTGGAGTATGCAATGTGCAGCCGGAGGAGGTACTACCACAATGTTTTCAAAAACATTTGGACAATTACATGTATAGGACAGGTTTCGAGGGATATAGTCCAAACGCAGGCAGGTGGGACTAGTTTAGTTGGGGCATGTTGGTCGGCGTAGGCAAGTTGGGTCGAAGGGCCTGTTTCCATTCTATATGATTGTCGGACTCTACTTATATGTTTTCAAACTTCTGTATCGTTATTCCATTTATCCTTTATCTGTATCACAATGGACATCTCGATTGTAATCATATATAGTCTTTCTGCCGACTGGTTAGCACGTAACAAAAGCTTTTGACTGTACCTCGGTACACATGCCAATAAACCCAAGTAAAGTAAACATCTTGCGTGATGGGAGAGGGGAGAAGAGGGAGTGACCCTGATGAGACTGGTCTTTGATTATGCTGGTGGCCTTGCCAAGGCAGTATGAGGTGCACATGGATTGGAAGGGGGGGGTGGAAAGGGGGGAGGTAAGGGGGGAGAGGGGGAGGAGAAGGGGGGAGGAGAAGGGGGGAGGAGAAGGGGGGAGGAGAAGGGGGGGGGAGAAGGGGGGGGGAGAAGGGGGGGGAGAAGGGGGGGGAGAAGGGGGGAGAAGGGGGGGAGAAGGGGGGTAGAGGGGGGGTAGAAGGGGGGGGTAGAGGGGGGGTAGAGGGGGGGTAGAGGTGGGGTAGAGGTGGGAGAAGGGGGGGAGAAGGGGGGGAGAGAAGGGGGGGGCAGGAAAGGGGGGGGAAGGAAAGGGGGGGGCAGGAAAGGGGGGGAGGAAAGGGGGGGGGAAAGGGGGCGGGAAAGGGGGCGGGAAAGGGGGCGGGAAAGGGGGCGGGAAAGGGGGGGAAGGGTGGGGGAGGGGGGGAAGGGGGGAAGGGGGGGAAGGGGGGGAAGGGGGGAAGGGGGGAGAAGTGGGGGAGAAGTGGGGGAGAAGTGGGGGAATGGGGGGGAAAGGGGGAAGTGGGGAGGAGAAGGTGGAGGGGAGGAGAAGGTGGGGGGAGACACTTTTAAGAAGCCAGACAACTTTTCATAAACTTTAGCGAGCATTTAACATTACCGGTCGGTTTACTTACCTTTTTTTTCTCAACGAGCTTTACCCTCAACTACCTTCGATTACTTTTGATTGCCTTTGATTACCTACGATAGCATTAAGACCTACTACGACCTACCTCGACTAAACCTACGAGTAAAAAAATATCGATTTTTTTCCATGGCGACCTTTTTTTACTCGCGGGCATTTTTCAGCTTGCTAAAAAAACGCTGCAACGTAACTGAGGCCTCGAGTACACGGGGACTACGCTCGAGCATGAAGGAGAGTTACAAAGACCTCCTAGGACCTCGTGTCGACCATGCTGCGAGTACGAGTCGAGGGCAAACTCTTCTAAACTCGCAAATTAGGTCCCCGCAGTGGGACAGGCCCTTTATAGTCTTATGGTGCGAACATTGAATTCTAATTTGAGGTAACCTCCCACAACCCCCTCCCCTTTCACCTCTACCCACACCCCCCTTTACTTCCCCCACCCTTCCCTGTACCCCACCTGGACTCACACCTATTTCTTCTCTCCCGCTCCCCTTCCACCAACATTCCTTCCTCTGGCTTCACAATTTGTAGCTCTTCAATCCTTTTGTCCTACACCTTCTATTCCTTCATCTCTATCCTTTACTCAATTGTCTGCCAATTAACCTCCAATTAACCAGGCTTTGTCCTGCCCGTCCTCTCTCTCCTACCTATCTTTCCTCCCCCTACAATCAGTCTGAAGAAGGGTCTGACCCAAAATGTCCCCATCCATGTTCTCCAGAGATGCTGCCTGACCCATTGAATTACTCCAGCATTTTGTGTCTTTTTTTTTTGTGAACCAGCATCAGCAGTTCCTTGTTTCTACATTCCAATCTAAACAAAACTCGCTGAGTTCCTCCAGCAGTTTCTTCAAGATTCCAGCATCTCTAGATCTTTGTGATCCTCGATAGTTTGCAAGCTGAATGAGGCCTTTAATGATCTATTCAGCTCACTCTAAAACAAAATTTGTACTAAGCTTTTAAAAAACTTGAAACCAAACACCATTCTTCAGACAACACCTTTCACTGGCCCCCAAGGTAAGTATGTTCATGTAACATCCAGTTTACAATGAGCCTTTATCGCTGCCTGTCATCTGTAAACTGAAGCCTTCTTGCACCATTATGAATGAACCAAACAAGGAGGGCCCCATAAAAGATAGACACAAAATGCTGGAGTAGCTCAGGCAGCACCTCTGGAGAAAAAGGACGGGTAATGTCGGGATACTTTAAAGGTTGGGACCCTTCTTCAGCTTGAAAGTAAAGGGGAGGGAACTGAAGGTAGGAAAGGTCAGAACAAATCAGAGCTGGCAACAGATGACCAAGGAAGGGTGGAGCCCATAATGGCCCATTGTTGGCTGGGTAAGAGGTGATAAGAAAGGGATACAAGGATGCGAACAGTGGAACTAGCAGGACGACTAGTGTGGAGGAGGGAGGGAGAGGGAATGCAAGGTTTATTTGAAATTAGAGAAATCAACATTCATACCGCTGGATAGACATAAAAAGCTGGAGTAACTCAGCGGGACAGGAAGCATCTCTGGAGAGAAGGAATGGATGACGTTTCGGGTCGAGACCCTTCTTCAGACTGCTGGGTTGTACGCTGCCCAGAAGCGAAATATGAAGTGCTGTTTTTTGCGTGTGGCCAAACAATTTGTGTGAGGACAGTGGAGGAGGCCCAGGACAGCAAGATCATGGTTTATTTTTGCATATCTTTCATTCATCTGTTCTCCATATCTCTATATCACCATCTATATACCTTGTTTCTCTTCTAGTCTGAAGAAGGGTCTTGAACCGAAACGTCTTTAAGAAGGGAGGGAGAGAGAAAACGGGGAATTACAGACCAGTTAGTCTAACATCGGTAGTGGGGAAACTGCTAGAGTCAGTTATTAAAGATGGGATAGCAGCACATTTGGAAAGTGGTGAAATCATTGGACAAAGTCAGCATGGATTTACAAAAGGTAAATCATGTCTGACGAATCTTATAGAATTCTTCGAGGATGTAACTAGTAGCGTGGATAGGGGAGAACCAGTGGATGTGGTGTATCTGGACTTCCAGAAGGCTTTCGACAAGGTCCCACATAAGAGATTAGTATACAAACTTAAAGCACACGGCATTGGGGGTTCAGTATTGATGTGGATAGAGAACTGGCTGGCAATCAGGAAGCAAAGAGTAGGAGTAAACGGGTCCTTTTCACAATGGCAGGCAGTGACTAGTGGGGTACCGCAAGGCTCAGTGCTGGGACGCCAGCTATTTACAATATATATTAATGATCTGGATGAGGGAATTGAAGGCAATATCTCCAAGTTTGCGGATGACACTAAGCTGGGGGGCAGGGTTAGCTGTGAGGAGGATGCTAGGAGACTGCAAGGTGACTTGGATAGGCTGGGTGAGTGGGCAAATGTTTGGCTGATGCAGTATAATGTGGATAAATGTGAGGTTATCCATTTTGGTGGCAAAAACAGGAAAGCAGACTATTATCTAAATGGTGGCCGATTAGGAAAAGGGGAGATGCAGCGAGACCTGGGTGTCATGGTACACCAGTCATTGAAAGTAGGCATGCAGGTGCAGCAGGCAGTGAAGAAAGCGAATGGTATGTTAGCTTTCATAGCAAAAGGATTTGAGTATAGGAGCAGGGAGGTTCTACTGCAGTTGTACAGGGTCTTGGTGAGACCTCACCTGGAGTATTGCGTACAGTTTTGGTCTCCAAATCTGAGGAAGGACATTATTGCCATAGAGGGAGTGCAGAGAAGGTTCACCAGACTGATTCCTGAGATGCCAGGACTGTCTTATGAAGAAAGACTGGATAGACTTGGTTTATACTCTCTCGAATTTAGGAGATTGAGAGGGGATCTTATAGAAACTTACAAAATTCTTAAGGGGTTGGACAGGCTAGATGCAGGAAGATTGCTCCCGATGTTGGGAAAGTCCAGGACAAGGGGTCACAGCTTAAGGATAAGGGGGAAATCCTTTAAAACCGAGATGAGAAGAAATTTTTTCACACAGAGAGTGGTGAATCTCTGGAACTCTCTGCCACAGAGGGTAGTCGAGGCCAGTTCATTGGCTATATTTAAGAGGGAGTTAGATGTGGCCCTTGTGGCTAAGGGGATCAGAGGGTATGGAGAGAAGGCAGGTACGGGATACTGAGTTGGATGATCAGCCATGATCATATTGAATGGCGGTGCAGGCTCGAAGGGCCGAATGGCCTACTCCTGCACCTAATTTCTATGTTTCTATGTCACATATTCCTTTCCTCCAGAGATGCTGCCTGACCCGCTTACTCCAGTTTTTGTGTCTATCAGTGTATGTGTCTATGAGTTAGATTTGGCTCAAAGGGCCAAATGGCCTCCTCCTGCACTTATTTTCTATGTGTCTATGTTTCTATCAAGGTTAGTATAGGAATGGGAAGGGGGACTTAAAATGTCTGGCAACTGGGAGATTGTAAAAAATGTATTTGTGTTAAACGTATCTTATCCCTGCTGCGTGTTCCAGACATCCTACACTGAGATGACTCACCCTGGCGTACGTAGGTCACTTCAGGGGTCACTAGACTTCTGAATGGTCTGGTATATGAAGTGCTGACAGTTAAAACCACACATGACTCAGCCTTACCTGTTACAGTGGAAACCGCTGACTTCAGTTAAGTGTGAGGTGCTGCATTCAGGGAATTAAAAAGTGAAGGGCGGCTCAGTGACACAATGGGACACAAAGGGCTGCAGTAACTATATTCCTTAGAATTTAGGAGGATCAGGGGTGATCTTATATAGGTGTATAAGAGCACGAGGACTAGATCCAAGTCGATAAGTTCCTAAGTTCTTAAATTTTAGAAGCAGAATTAGGCCATCAAGTCTATTCGGCTATTCAATCATGGCTGAAGAAGTGTTTTGGCCCGAAACGTTGCCTATTTCCCTCGCTCCAAATCGTTGCCTATTTCCCTCGCTCCATAGATGCTGCCTCACCCGCTGAATTTCTCCAGCATTTTCATCTACCTGTGGCTGATCTATCTTTCCCTTTCAACTGCATTCTCCTGCCTTCTCCCCATAACCCCTGACACCCTTACTAATCAAGAATCTGTCAATCTCTGCCTTAAAAATATCAATTGACGGCCTCCACAGCCTTCTATGGCAATGAATTCCACAGATTCACCATACTCTGAATAAAAATAAATTCCTCCTTATCTCCTTTCTAAAAGTACGTCCTTTTATTCTGAGCCTATGGCCTCTGATCCTAGATTCTCCCACTAGTGGAAACATCCTCTCCACATGCACTCTATCCAGGCCTTTCATTATTCATCCCTGGTGCGTAGGAGAGAACTAGTGTCCGGGGTGATCGCTGGTCGGCGCGGACTCGATGGGCCGAAGGGTCTGTCTTCACGGTGTATCTCTAAAGTCCAAGTAAAGTCTAAATGAAGCTGTCTAGGAGAGATTGGAATTTGCTTTCGAGAAGAAGTCATTCAGCTGTGATACGCTCACTCAGATGACCTGTGAATGCAGAGTTGGGTGGGGTTGCTGATTGCAATGACAAAAATTAGTTCTGTAAGATGAGACGAACCAGACAGGGCAGGGTGTGTCGATGAGAACTAAAGATTTCTCATGGACACACCAAACAACCAGAGCCACTACAGTCTTGCCTGAGTCAGCAGATTAGAGGCTCCATCCGAACGCTTGAACTCAAGGATGACGGCTGTTGTTGGTCGTGGAGTACTGAGGGAGAGCCGTGCTGGAAGTGGCGAGCAGTTTAGTTTAGTTTAGAATTACAGTGCAGAAACAGGCTCTGCAGCCCACCCAGCCCTCTCCGACCAGCGGTCCCCGTACACTCGCACAATCCTGCACACTAGGGGACAATTTACAATCTTTACCAAAGCAAATTAACCTACAAACCTGTACGTCTTCGGAGCGTGGGAGGAAACCGGAGCAACCAGTCAAAACCCACGCATTCACAGGGAGTACGTACACACTCCATACATCCCGCACCCGTGGTTGGGATCGAACCCGGGTCCCTGGCGGCAACCCTACCGCTGTGTCACTGTGCTGCCCTACGTCCCCTATCCATGTTCTACAGAGATGAGGCCTGACTCGCTGAGTTACTCTAGTTACTTGTAGCTATCGTTGGTATAAACCAGTATCTGCAGTTCCATATTATTACATGTCTCTAAACCTTTCCTATCCATACACTTGTTCAAATGTCTGTTAAATGGTGTTATTGTTTCTGCCTAAATTACCTCCTCTGGCGGCTCGGTCCATATACGCACCAACCTCTAAGTGAAAACGTTGTCACTGAATTTCCTATTAAATCTCCCCCCTCTCACCTTAAACTTTGGTTCTTGATTCCACTACTCTGGGCATAAGACTGTGCAGGGACTATGAATTCCTTCATGAGTTTACACACCTCGATACGATCACCTCTCAACATCCTGCACTACTAGGAATAAAGTCCAGACCTGCCCAACCTCTCCCTGTAGCTCAGGCCCTCGAGTCCTGGCAACATCATCGTAAATCTTTCTGCACTCTTTTACAGCATCCGTCCCGTGGCAGGGTGACCAAAAGTGAACAAAACATTTCAAAAGTAGTCTCACCAACTTCTTGTACAATTGTAACATAATATCCCAACTTCTATACTCACCCTGTTCGATGAAACCTGGTGTACCAAAAGCCTACCCTCCCTGTTACAGCACTGCTGGTTTGAGTTTAAGTGTATTATTGTCACATGAACCAAGGTACAGCGAAGAACTTTGATTGCGTGCTGTCAAATCAAATGGGGTAAGAGTTTAGAGATACAGCGTGGAAACAGGCCCTTTGGCCCACTGAGTCCACGCCGATCAGCGATCCCCATACACTTGCAGCATCCTACACACTAGGGACAACTTACAATCTTTACCGAAGCCAATTAACCTACAAGCCTGGTCATCGATGGACGATGAGAGGAACCCGGAGAAAACCCTCGCGGTCACAAAATCCGTACAGACGACACCCATGGTCAGGATCGAACCCACGTCTCTGGCTCTGTAAGGCAGCAACTCTACCACTGCCCCACTGTGCCACCTGCGACTATATATAAATACAATCAAGCCAAGCTTGTGTATAATAGATAGAGCAAAGGGGAAGATACAGAGTGCAGAATATAGTTCTCAGCATTGTAGCGTATCAATTCCAGAAACAAAGTCCAATGTCTGCAATGGATAAGAGGTCAATCGGACAGTACCCTAATTTGGGATGGTTCATTTGCCTGATAACAACAAGGAAGAAGCTGTAGAAACAAAGAATTTCTGATGCTGGTTTATACCAAAGATAAACACAAAGTGTTGGAGAGACTCAGCGGATCAGGCAGCATCTCTTAAGAAAAAGGATAGGCCAGGACCCCTTCTTCAGACACTGTCTTTGAATCTGGAGATGTGGGAGGAAACCGGAGCACCCAGAGGAAACCCACGAGGTCGCAAGGAAAATGTGCAAACTCCACACAGACAGCACCCAAGGTTAGAATGGAACCCGGTGCTGTCTGGTGCTGTGAGGCAGCGGCACTACCAGCTGCGCAACCGTGCTGCCCTGATGACTGACTGCGTTTCAAATTAGCTTGGCACATTAGCTCTGCACTGCAAACTCCAGAGTCAATATTAACCGTTGTTAGTGGGTTTCTGTGGATTGGCTTATAAATCCTGGCATATCAAAAGGAATTGCTATTCTGCTCATAGTTTATTTTTGAAACGGTTAGCCAAAATAACTGCTCCAATGTTGTCTTCATTTCCTTTGTCTAGAATATAAACCTTCACCAAAGTCCTCTCCCGGAAACATACAAAAAAGGACAGAAAATGTGAACAGAGTGCGCAAGCCTCACGTGTTATTCACTTGATTCTGCCTCACGTGTTATTCTGCCTGAGTGGTGAAATTGGGACACTATCCGTAACCACAAACCCCGAGGAAAGGAATTCATAGTTATGTTTGCATAATCGGTGCCTGTTTAAGGCCTGTTTGCGTGAAAGAAACTTCAGTGCGTCCCGGAGTAAGATTGCAATGGTTCGAGTCATGATACAGCAGACACACCCAGTCACATTGCTACTTGTGCATGTGAAAGTTTGGCTTATTATATTTGCACTGCTATGAGCAGTATCAGGGCCGGCCTTAGGAGGTGCGGGGCCCAATTGGGAACAATTTTGGTGAGCCCCAGGTTCTCAGACAAGGTCTGTAGAATCATAGAAATACAAATAAAGTCTATTATTTTCTAAAGGTCTAAAGGTTTAACAGACACATCTGCCCACATCGGTGGTCAGCGCTGAACTGACGCAGCGCTGAACTGACGCGCGCAAAGTAAAAACCGTGCAAAAACAACAGCCCCTCCCGAGTCACGTGACCGCGGCTTCCGAACGCCGGGTTCGATATCTGCGTGCACTACAATGTGCGCTTAAAAAGTGCCTGCGAGTTAATGGACCAAACATATCTAAGCTACATTTTAATATAAAATTGCATACATGTACCTACAAGTAACAAACAAAATGTGTAGATCACCTGTGAAAAGTACATAGTTACAATACCACTTGTTTTAATGACTGGGAAATTAAAAAAAAATTAACTAGATCCTGGAAAACTAACTAATAACTATTGGCGAAAAACCAGTCCAGGCTTTTGGGCTTCAGCCCCATCCTACCCTTTGGGCTTCTACCCCATCTAAACTTAGTTGTGTGTGTGTGTGTGTGTGTGTGTGTGTCTTAGTTGTGTGTCTTAGTGTGTGTGTGTGTGTGTGTGTGTGTGTGTGTGTGTGTGTGTGTGTGTGTGTGTGTGTGTGTGTGTGTGTGTGTGTGTGTGTGTGTGTGTGTGTGTGTGTGTGTGTGTGTGTCTTAGTTGTGTGTCTTAGTTGTGTGTATGTTAGTTGTCTGTGTATTATGTGTGTGTGTGGGAGGGAAGGAGAGGAGGGAGGGAAGGAGAGGAGAGAGGGAAGAAGGGAAGGGAAGGAGAGAAGGGATGGAGAGGGCCGGCGGCGGGAACATATGCCGGGGTCCGGGCGGACGGGTGTGAGCTGCGGCCGAGGTTTGTAAACGTTGCTCCAACCCCCGGCCCGGTGTAGTGTTCACCGTGTCTTCCCGGGGAGAGAGAGGGTGTGGAGCCGGGGCTGTGTGCATGAAGCACGGCGACTGGAGGGGCGGGAGCGCGACCCTGGGACCGTGAGGGAACGACCCACCTCCCCCTTCTCCATCCCCCCTCACACCCCCTCCCCGTCTATCCATTTCTTCCCCCTCCACCCCTCTACTCTCTCTCCACCCTCCACCCGGGGTAGATCTACCCAAGCCGAGAGTAGATTACTCCAAACCAAAGCTGAATGATTAAAGGATAGCCACAAAATGCAACGGGTCGGGTGGCATTTCTGGACAAAAGGAATAGGTGACATTTCTGGTCGAGACCCGTCTTCGAAGGGACGAATGACCTACTCCTGCACCTAATTTCTATGTTTCTATGTTTCAGACTGAGTCAGGGGAAAGAGGAACTCAAACCATCCCCCCCTTCCCTCCGACACGGACACGGTGTGTTCGCCGCCTCCCCCCCCCCCCCCTCCCCCCTTCTTTTGGTAACCATCGGGTTTTTTTTCCTTCGGGAAAATTCTTCAGGTTTTCAGGAAATCCTTCGGGTTTTTTTTTTTAATTTCCCCCTTACTATTTCCAGGTTACATGGTCGATAGCTGCCATGACCCGTTTGATGTCATCCTTCGCCCTGCTACTCAAAACTGCTCCTGGTCTCGGCCCACACCGATCTGCCAGACATGCTGTGTGTGTTTGTTTGGCGGAGTCTGAGGGGAGAAGCGCCGGCACCAAGAGCGAGCGAACGTGCGGACAGACGTACGAAAGCAGCGCTGGTTCAGTTATGCCTCTCGCAGCGTTGCAGGGGAACAGTTGCGGAGCTCATGGATCTTTTTATTACTCTAGCGCGGGGCCCCCTTAGCCGCGGGGCCCAATTGGGAGCAATCGGTCTAATCGGCTTAAGGCCGGCCCTGAGCAGTATTATTACATTGGCATGTGAAAACAATGAAAAGTATTTGCAAGATGCACAGCAGGAACAAATGAACAAAATCTGCTGATGGCATTAAAATCCATTTTATCAGGTCAGTATACGGTCCGGATATGTGAAGTTCCAAATGATCTATTCAGTGCCCTGTAGTGACAGGATCAAAGGTTTGGGTGGGTGACATGAAATTCAAGGAACTGCAGGTGCTGGAATTAGGCGTAGAACACAAAGTGCTGGAGGAACTCAGCCCGTCAGGCAGCATCTGTAGAGAACATGGAAAGGCAACATTTCAGATCGGGACCCTTCCTCGGACTGGGGAAGGGAATTGACTACAGACCCTACTGGAGTCACTGTTTGGTTAATGACATCGTACTTGATCTCACTGAGATCAGAGTGTGTAACCTTTACCCTCTCACCTTTAATCTATACCCTCTGGTTCTTGATTCCTACGCTGGGTAAAATACTGTGCATTCTCCTTATCTCGTTCCTATCTCGTCTCCTCATGATTTTATACACCTCTATAAAATCATTCCTCATCCTCCTGCGCTCTAAAGAATATAGTCCTAGCCTGCTCAACCTCTCCCTAAAGCTCAGGCACTTGAGTCCAGGCAACATCCTGGTAAATCTTCTCTGCACCCTTTCCAGCTTTCCAAACTTCTCTCCTATAGCAGGGAAACCAAAACTGAACACATTTGCACCCTAGCGGCATAAACATTGACTTCTCCAATTTCTGGTAGCCCTTGCTGTCTCCTCCCCTTCTCAGCTCTCCCTCAGCCCTCTGGCTCCTCCTCTTCCTTTCTCCTTTCTTCTTCCCACCCCCCCCCCCCCCCACCCTACATCAGTCTGAAGAAGGGTTTCGGCCCGAAACGTTGCCCATTTCCTTCGCTCCATAAATGCTGCTGCACCCGCTGAGTTTCTCCAGCACTTTTGTCCACAATACTCCAAAGTTGGCCGTGGGCCTGGTGATAACGAGCTATACAGATAGTGAAACTCAACAAGATGACAATGAAACTAGTATGATTGCTAGAGTGAGGAAGGGATGGAGAAAGAGGGGATGCGAGGGTTATTTAGAGTTAGAGAATCAATATTCTCAACGCTGGGATGTAAGCTGCCCAAGCAAAATATGAGGTGCTGTTCCTCCATTTGCATTTGACCTCACTCCTGACAGTGGAAGAGGCCCAGGACTGAATGGTGGCCGATTAGGAAAAGGGGAGATGCAACGAGACTTGGGTGTCATGGTACACCAGTCATTGAAAGTAGGCATGCAGGTGCAGCAGGCAGTGAAGTAAGCGAATGGTATGTTAGCATTCATAGCAAAAGGATTTGAGTATAAGAACAGGGAGGTTCTACTGCAGTTGTACAGAGTCTTGGTGAGACCACACCTGGAGTATTGCGTACAGTTTTGGTCACCTAAGCTGAGGAAGGACATTCTTGCCATAGAGGGAGTACAGAGAAGGTTCACCAGACTGATTCCTGGGATGGCAGGACTTTCATATGAAGAAAGACTGGATAGACTTGGCTTGTACTGGCTAGAATTTAGAAGATTGAGGGGGGATCTTATAGAAACGTACAAAATTCTTAAGGGGTTGGACAGGCTAGATGCAGGAAGAGAGTGGTGAATCTGTGGAATTCTCTGCCACAGAAGGTAGTTGAGGCCAGTTAATTGGCTATATTTAAGAGGAGTTAGATGTGGCCCTTGTGGCTAAAGGGATCAGGGGGTATGGAGAGAAGACAGGTACAGGATACTGAGTTGGATGATCAGCCATGATCATATTGAATGGTGGTGCAGGCTCGAAGGGCCGAATGGCCTACTCCTGCACCTATTTTCTATGTTTCTATGACAGAAAGGTCAGTGTGGGAATGGGAAAGGGAGTTAAAGTGTTTGGCAACCGGGAGATTGTGGGTTCCACCTTTCCTTGATCATCATTACTTTTTGCATATCTTTCATTCATTTGTTCTATGTACTGTCCACACATATCTTTCGTTATTCCTTTCCCCTGACACTCAGTCTGAAGAAGGTTCTCGACTGTAATGTATATAATGTAATTAGCATATGTTATGTCTTGTGCGAGGGGACGCATGCGCTGGAGGAGATTCATGGTGGCGTCCTGGAATAAAGAAGCTTGTGAGTTTACTCCTGTATCTGAGAGTTCTTTTGAGTCAGTTCCAAGTACCCAAAATACACTACAATTGGCGACGAGGATGGGATAGAGTTTGTGAACTCACCCACAGGACTGTTTTGCAACACGCAGGATTGTTTAACAGTTTAAACTGTAGATATGGAGTTGTGTCGCAGTTGTTTGCGAGCGGGAAAAGAGAGGCCTGCAGATCCCTCTATGCCGGGGACTGCATTTAAAACATCAGCTGTACAAGTCGGCGAGTTTTGTCAGGCTATCTCTATGTTGTGTCTACGTGGCAAGATGTCGTCCTTCGGATTGTTACTCATTTTAGACTGAGTTGTTTTCTTTTTGTCAAATTCCTCAAGCTGAATAGTCTTTGTATAAGTTTTAGGTGAATGGTTATACCAAAACACACAACAACAGCACGAAGAGGATAAAAGAACAGAAAAGGAAAGAAGAAGAACTGTCAGGAAATTTGGAGCCAAATGGTTTTGAATTGGCACCAAATAAATGCAAGGTCGGAACAGGAAGCAAGGAAAACAAGTGGGGCAGTAAGTAAGTGTCACCAAAGAAAGCAGCTGAAAGCTGGAAGCTTAACCAGCAGGACAGCGACGGTGTCAACTTACCTGGAACATTTTCCAGGGCTGTGCAGCCAAGGCAAAGGGGCAGAAGAGGCCCAGCAGCTGCCGCCGGCTTCGGCCGTTTTCCAGGGCTGTGTAGCCCACAGCCAGGCCCAGGAGCTGCCAACGACGTCGAGTGAGGGCCTAGTACCGGGTAGGTCATGGACAGGTCCGGTGAAGCCACCGACGAAACGGAGTCAGCCCGGCTGGGAGAAGAGTCAACCCGGTCGAGGGAAAAAGCCGGCCGCGTGAGAAGCGGACCAGCAGCGAGAAAAAAAAGCCCGGCCACGCGTGAGAAGCGGACCGGCAGAGTAAAAGAAAACTGGCCGCGAGAAAAGCGGACCGGTCGTGAAAGAAAGCCCGGTCGGGAGTAGAGTCAGCCCGACCGTGAGCAGAAAGTGGAGAAAGCCCGGTCGCGAGGGAGAGCCGGCCGAGGGAGAAGCGGGTCCGCGCGAGAGAAGCGGGACACAGTGCTTAGCCAGCCCCCGACTAGCAGCAGTAACTAACAGCAACACACCTTCCGTAGGGTGTCCACGGAGCCAGCGACAAGCCGAGCAGCGGGTCCAGTGGAGAGCAGCGTGAGGGCTGTGGAGACAGCGGGCAGGCAAGTCAGCAGAGCAGCAGTAGTCGACTTGGCAGCGAGCCAGCAGCAGCAAAAGTAACGGTGAAGCCCGGAGGAGCCAGCAAAAGCAGCAAAAGTGGAGGTCTGGCGAGGCCAGCAGCAAAAGTACCGGTGGGGACAGCTCGAGAGGTCGACAAGGCACCGGAGTCCATAGGCCGACAAGCTGGACCGGTGAAATTCTTCAAAGTAAAAGCAGGACTGTAGAATGTAATGCGTTGTTCACTATTCCTTCACAGTAAAAGCGGGACTGTTGGATGTAATGCATTGGTCACTGTTATTAATAGTAAATCTGTGTGCATAGCAGGAATAAGGTTAAAATGTTCTAAATGTCTATTAACATGTAATGTTGGTTAATAGTATAAATCTATTATTATAAGAATTAGTAATAGTCAGTGGGCTGGATCACTTCTTAGCGTGTAGAAGGATTAAGTCTCGTGCAGAATACACAGTGAGAGAAAAGAAGATAGTGCACCTGAATAGCAACAGGTAGCACGGCTTTTCAAATTGTAGGAAACGTGCCCCAGTTAGATTCTGGGTGTAATTTTGAGAAATGGACCAAAGTCTTGGAGGCTTGTTTCATTTCCAATTTTTATTTATTTAGCGAATGCAAAGTCCTTTAGCCAAGCAGTTGCCTCTTGATCTGCTGTATGAAGGGTGACAAGTCCTCCTTTGAGTCTTTGTTGAGGGCATGCTTCAATGATGTGTTGCATTGTTTGCTGCTCTCCACAAGCACACCATGGGGTTGGGCTGCTGCCCCATTTGTGAAGGCTGGCCAAGCAGGGGCCATGTCCAGTCCTGAATCTATTCAGCGTCGTCCACTGCTTCCTTGGGAGGTTGGTGCCAGGGACCGGTAGGGTGGGGTCTGACACCAGATGTTTATTTGGGACGTCCTTGGACTCCCATTCCTTTTTCCAAGCTGATTGGATGGTGAAATCAGCTGGTGGTGGGTTCTTCCAAATTGGTCGTCTAGATGGAAGTCGAGCAGTGGGTGGGTTGAAGATGTTCATGTGAATTGGCAGGTGAGGGGAGATTTTGGTCTTTTGGAGCATCCTTTGAGTGAGGACTACTCGCCGGATGTGTGGAGGGGCTATGTTGGATAGGACAGGGAGCCAGGGGAGTGGTGTTGAGCGGATTGTTCCTGTGATGATCCTCATTGTTGAGTTCAATTGGGTGTCCACATGGTGTGTGTGGGATGACCTGGACCAAACAGGGGCACAATATTCGGCTGAAGAAAATGCAAGGGCTAGTGCTGAAATGCGCAGTGTGGGGGCTGCTGCCCCCCACTTTGAGCCAGCAAGCTTACTGAGGAGATTGTTTCTGGACTTCACCTTAGCTGCTGTTTTTTTTAGATGTTCCTTGAAGGATAGGGTCCTGTCAAGGATCACTCCGAGGTAGGCTGGAGTGGGGGCATACTTCAGTTTGGTCCTGCTCAGATAGATGTTTGGTTCTCTTGTGGCTTCTGCATTATCGAGGTGGAACACACTGGAGACCGTTTTTGCTGGGCTTGGTTTTAGGCGGCAGGTTTTGCAGTACTCGTCCAGTTTAGCAAGGTCTTCATTGAGCACCTGTTCCAATGTACCAAAATCTGGTGCTTGAAAGGCCAAACAGATGTCATCTGCATAGATGAATTTGCGAGATTTGGTGGTGGGTAGGTCATTTGTGTAAAGGTTGAACAAGGTTGGGGCTAAAACTGACCCTTGCGGGAGCCCATTCTTCTGCGTTCTCCATGCACTCTTGTTCTGTCCAAGGTGAACTCTGAACCTGCGGTTGGAGAGCAGAGATTTGATGGTTTCTGATGCCCAGGCAGGGAGTGCTTTGGTGAGTTTTAGGAGGAGGCCTTTGTGCCACACAGTGTCATAGGCTGCGGTGAGATCAAGGAACACTGCCCCGGTCTTCAGTTTGTTCTCGAAGCCGTTTTCAATGCAGGTGGTTAGGGCCAGAACTTGTTCTCCTGTGCTGCGGTCCTTGCGGAAACCTGCCTGATCCACACTGAGAATCTCTTCTACTCCTGGAGATATACGTTGTAGTATAAGGCGTTCTAAGATTTTGAGTGGGACGCAGAGTAGAGAGATTGGGCGGTAGCTTGCTGGTAGTTTTTCGTCTTTGCCAAGTTTTGGTAGCAATGACTTTTGCTGTCCGCCATATCTTTGGGATGGAGTTAGTCTGTATGGCCCTAGTGTAGAGTTGGGTCAGCCGGGTTAGAGCTCGGGGGCCCAGGTGTTTCATGAACTCTGGAGAGATGTTATCATAACCGGCTGCCTTTCCACATTTCAGGCCCTGCAGGACCTTCTCCAGTTCAGCCACCTCGAAGGGCTCAGGGTTTCTTTCCTTTCCAGGTGTTTGTCGAAGTGTCCTTAGCTCTGTTGCGACAGCTCTTCTGGTGGACTTGTCTTGGGATGCTTTTACAATATTCAGTAGGTGGGATGCAACCTGGTTGGGTGTGACAGAAGGTTCTGCTATCTCAGGGTCCCCTGATATATTGTAGGTTTGTAGGAGGGCAGCGCTTTCTCCATCCAGGCATGGGACGTAGAGGGGACGGTAGCCTCTTGGAATTGTTTTGTGGGCGGCTTTATAGATGGCTCTGCAGAAACGGTTGTATGCTTCATCTACAGTGATAGTGTGGAGTGGGATGGTAACAACACTCTGGTCTAGAGTTTCACTGTATTTCTTCCAGTTGGCTTTGCGGAAATTCCAGCGCATCTTTCTTGGACTGTTTCTGACTGGGAGGTGTAGGCCAATGATATCGCTGCAGAGGAGAAGAAGAGAGCATGGTTCATATTAGGCTTAGGAAGAGAGGGTTATCAGACCTTACGTATGTTACTGCTGCCAGCAATGCCCACAGATAAAATGTATGAGGCGTGCAAGGAGGCATTAATGGCTCATTTCTCGCCAACACCTCCAAGGGCATCCAGAGGCAAGGAGCCTGAACTAAAGAGGGCAGAGAGTCCTTCAAAGGACCAAGGTCAAGTGCAAAAGGACAAAGGTCAAGTGCAAAAGGACAAAGGTCAAGTGCAAAAGGACAAAGGTCAAGTGCAAAAGGACAAAGGTTAAGTGAAAAAGGACAAAGGTCAAGTGCAAAAGGACAACGGTCAAGTGCAAAAGGACAAAGGTCAAGTGCAAAGGGACACAAGTCAAGTGCAAAATGACAAAGGTCAAGTGCAAAGGGACACAAGTCAAGTGCAAAATGACACAGGTCAAGTGCTAAGGGACAAAGGGCAAATGCAAAGTGGCAGGTCAAAGGCAACGAGAAATTGCTATCCAAAGGGCAACCCTAGCTATTCAAGCTGCATTCAGGGGTATGAAGGAGTGGAGAGAAATCCGGAACAAACAGAAGGCAGCAACGGTAATACAAGCCGCATTTAAAAGGCACAGAGTATACCGTCAATACAAGGCAATGAGATTAGCAGCTATAATAGTACAAACCCATTATAGGGCACACCTTCAAATGGAAAGTGACCACAAAACTTACATGAAGGTACGCAGAAGCGTTGTACTGCTTCAGGCAGCCTAGCATGGAATGCTTGTTCGAAGGCAATTGCGGTGCATGCATAAATCTGTCAAGGTCCTACAGACTTATTATCAGATGTATAAACAGCGTCAGTATTTTAAGAAACTACGCTGGTCTGCCATTGCGGTACAGCAACGATACAGAGCATGCCAGATAAGAGATGTCCAAGTGAGACAGTATAAGAGTTTGAGAGAAGCAGTGATGTGTATTCAGGCCTTATACCGCGGGATCAAAGCCAGAGTATTGGTAGAGAAAACCAAGGCAGCACGCTGTATTAAGTCATTCATAAGAATGTGCATTACAACAAAGCATTTCTTGATGCAAAAGGCGGCTGTAGTCACTCTGCAGGCTGCATACCATGGTTACCGATTAAGGGTACGGTACAGAGCTATGCGTCAAGCAGTCATTTCGATCCAGAGATGGTACAAAGCATGCAAAATAGGGCATTCCCAGTTTGTGCAATATCAGTCAATGAGGGATGCAACTATTACCATTCAGACTGCCTACAAGAATATGGTGGTTAGGCAGTGGGTTAAGCAAAAGAGAGCTACTGTAAAAGTGCAGTCAGTACTCCATACGAGTTGGTATAGGAAAGACCTAAGGAGACAAATAGATGCACAACAGAAAAGGCTGAAACGATACAAAAGGCTTAAACGATATAGGAAAGACTTCCTCAAACCGATTTATACAGCAGTTGTAGTGCAGTATCACTACCGTGCTTATGCAGTAAGAGAAATATACAGAGTGCAAATCAAAGCCACTGCTGTATTGCAAGGACAGTATAGATCCTACTTCTTGATGAATAACCAGAAAGGTGATTTAAGAAGACAAATAGACGAACAGCAGAAAAGGCTTAAACGTTGCAAAGAACGGTCAAATATATGTGTGACGATGAGCAAAAAGCTGTTAACAGAAAAGTCTAAAGAAGAGAGGCTTGTCGGTCGAGACAAAAGTATGCAGGACCGATTGCGATTAGGACACTTCAGTATAGTCCAGCATGGAGCTTCCTTTTCTGAGCAATGGACAAATGTTTGTGCATTGCAGAATGTCAGTATACAACAAGAGCAGATAAATACGTAGCGCCAGGAAATTGATCGACAGAGTGCGACTGAAAAATGAAAACCTGCAGTCACGTGTCAGATCCCACCTACAAATATGGAACAGAAACAGAGGAAATGTTAACTTTAGCAGAATTTCAAGAACAGGAAGAAGTCTGCAAATTACATTAGGATATTTAAAAAGGGAAGGGGCAGAGATACAGGTAGAGCTAGAGTGATTAGAAAGATGTGGAATGAACCATTATAAGTGCTAAGTTTAGATACAGTTTACAGTTATGAGGATGTAATGTCAGATGACTGTAATAATATAATTTTACAACTGTGTGTTAATCAATTATATTTAATGTAGTAGAAATGGTGTTATTCGCCTCCAAGCTAAAGGGGGAGCAGTTTAATGTATATAATGTAAATGGTGTTACCTGCCTCCAAGTAAAAGGGGGAGCAGTGGAATGTATATAACGTAATTAGCATATGTTATGTCTTGTGCGAGGGGACGCATGCGCTGGAGGAGACTCATGGTGGCGTCCTGGAATAAAGAAGCTGGTTAGTTTACTCCTGTATCTGAGAGTTCTTTTGAGTCAGTTCCAAGTACCCAAGATACACTACACACCTTTCCTTGATCATCATTACTTTTTGCATATCTTTCATTCATTTGTTCTATGTACTGTCCACACATATCTTTCGTTATTCCTTTCCCCTGACACTCAGTCTGAAGAAGGATCTCGACCTGAAACGTCACCTATTCTTTTTCTCCAAAGATGCTGCCTGCCCCTGAGTTAGTCCAGCATTCTGTGTCTATCTTCGGTTTAAACCAGCATCTACAGTTCCTTCCTACACAATACTCCAACTGTGGCCTCACCAATATTTTGCAAGACATTGCTTTGGTACTTGTTTTTGAATGATGTGACTATTCAATCTGCTCTCTACTGTACAATAAATCAAATGTGATTGGTCAACCAGAACTAGAGGTGAACTGTGTAAAATAGATCAAAGATGGAACAGATTACAGAGCTAGTGAGGGACTGTGGACATGAGGAATGATTAACAAAGATAAGAATCATCAAATAGAATCCATGTTACTACCTGTCTACTCCTCGACCCACAATGTCTATACTGAACATGATATCAAGTTAAGTTAATCTCATCTGCCTGCATGTGATCTGTCTACTTGCGTCGTCACTGAACCATCCTACCACAACAACAGATTAATTATCTACCTCATTGGAGAACCTTGGACTATCTTGGATCAGACTTTACTGGCTATGTCTTGCACTAAATGTTATTCCTCGTTATTCCCTTTATCGTATATCTGTACACTTTGGATGGCTCGATTGTAATCATGTGTTGTCTTTCCGCTAACTGGTTAGCAAGCAACAAGAGCTTTTCACTGTACTTTGGTTCACGTGACAATAAACTAAACTCAAACCTAACTCAACTCAAAGGTCTCTCCAATAACACTGCCCTGTCACTGTGTGCTTTCATGATGTTGGCTGCCTCTTTAAGGTTGCACCTCTTGTAGATCCTTTCGATGGTGGGATGTGATGTGATAGACCGGGTAGTGTGTTACTTCAGCACTTTTGTGTCCATCTGCAGTAGAGGGAATTTGTACAGCACAAATGCGGGATGGAAAAGTCCATGTCTAAGCAACAAACAAGCTCCCACTAAGTCTGGGCTGGTCCTCAAGAGCTTCTGAAAGTGTTTGGCATTAAAACCATCGCTGGACTAGAACCCATTCTCCAACCTTTTAAACATTTCCCAATGGAAACATTTTCATTATATAAATGGTCAGACATTCAATGATACTTTATTTTCATGTGCATGACACATGGCATCCTGGTGTGGTATGGCAACAGTTCTGCGGCTGACAAGAAGGCTTTGCAGCGAGTGATCAATACAGCCCAGAAGATCACCAACACACATGTGCCTGCCCTGGAAGAGATCTATAGCTCTCGTTGCCTGCGGAAGGCATCACGCATCTTAAAGGACTCATCTCATCCCACACATCACTTGTTTGCCCTTCTGCCCTCAGGGAAGCGTTACAGGTCACACCACAAGATTAACAAATGGTTTCTACCCCAAGGCCATCACCACTCTGAACTCTGCACTGAATACACACCCTCCATGGCCAATATTTGTACTGCTATAACACTATACTGTGAAATATTGCACATTCTGACGACAACGTTTTTCTTGCCGTTTTTGCTTTTTTCATTGTCGTTAATATTTATCTGATACGTTGGAGCTCCGCTCGGGCATTGCGCCTGAAATTTTGTTGCATGTATTTACAATGACAATAAAGTGTATTATTATTATTATTATTAGATAGGCACCCCCGGAGACAAGCACCCCCATCACCCGTTTCCCTAACGTTACCCATTCTCCCAACGCAACCCATTCCCCCAACGCAACCCGTTTCTACCACTCACTGTGCAGGTCATTTTAAACTTTAAAAAATGCAATTGCACTAAGATTTAATGTGATGTAGGTGCCATCAACAAGGCCATCTTTGTTATCTAAATCTAATCATTAAATGTTACTGTTCTGGGTTATGCTGGCAGATTCTTCCCCTTTGTTATCCAAATCTAATTTGGTAAATTCTTTCCCTGAAGTACATTTACTGTGAAGTTCTCAGTGTTCTGGGATAGAAACACTGTAGCCGGTAGGGCATTGTGACGTCATAACTGCCTAACTGCCAGTGAAGATTTGAAGAAATCCAACTTTAAATGTCACTTTAAATCTTTTTAAATTTCCCCCACTATGTCCCTCTCCTTACAACAATTTAAAAACTGTGTAGCTTGTGTATTGGCAGCAGAGATCACATTGTGATGTCATTTTTGGTTTTCGGAATCTTCACGACAGCTTGTGTAAACGAGATCCCATTGTGATTGGACAACTGTGAGATGGTATTGTGACATCATCACAGGTAGCTGCTGGAAGTGCCTCCCTGTCAAAGGCAGTTATTTTTTCAAAGTTGCCTTTTTTTAAACTTTAAATATCAATAACTTGTGAAATATAATGTCAAATCTGAAGGAAACTTGGACTGATGACGGGAAAAATCTGAGTAAGGTGCTGCAAAAATTTCAGCGCTGCCAGAAGAGTCTCCCTCTCAAAGAGTGATTATTTTCAAAGTTGGCTTTTAAAAAAAATTAAATATCAATAACCTTTGAAATATAGCATCAAATCTGAAGGAAACTTGACAAGACTGACGATGGCAAAATCTGAGTAAGGTTCTGTAAATATTTCAGCGTAACCGTTTTGGCGAAGATACAATAACAGGAGTAGATACACACACATACACACAAAATATGAGACTTTTAATAGTATATAGATATAATCCAGTAAACGAAAAGACTATACATGATTACAATCCTGTGTCCACAGTGGACAAGCACAGGATAAAGGGGATAACATTGTAATTTTCTGATTAAAATAGCTACCTCAGACTATAACAACAATATTAGTTAACTACTAGTAACAATCTTGATGGTGTTAAAGGTTACGGGAGAAGGCAGGAGAATGGGGTTGAGAGGGAGAAGTTGATCAGCCATGATGGAATGGCGGAGTAAACTCAATGGGTTGAATGGCCTAATTCTGCTCCTATGTCTTATGGTTTTATATCAGGACAAGAAATTCTTACGGTGCAGCTTTACATTAAAGGCAACAACACAGCAAATAAATATACCATAAATTATCGAAAAACAAGGAACTGCAAATGCTGGATAGAAACAAAGTACAAAATGCTGGAGTAGCTCAGGGGGCAGGCACCATCTCTGGAAAACATGGGTAGTTGAAGTTTCAGACCAGGACTCATCTTCACTAGGTCGCTGAGTTACTCAACACTATGTCTTTCTTTCCAATAAATGTTTTTACAATTACTTGTCAAAGAAAACCAGACCATGTTAGTGCACGATAAAGTCTATAGTACAACCTATTAACAAAGCAGTTCAAAAATACATTTCTATAGTACCAATGGATTGGTTCATGAAATCAACCAATTGATTGATTGAAAGTTACGGCGTGGAAACAGGCTCTTCGGTCCACCGAGTCCACACCAACCATCGCTCACCCATACACACTAATTATCTCACTATCTCATCCACTCCCTACACTCCAGGGGCAATTACAAACCCACAGGTCTTCAAGATATCGGAGGAAACCCACGCGGTCCACAGGGAGAACGTGCAAACTCCACACGCACAGACAGCATCCGAGGTCAGAATCGAACCCGGGTCTGTGGTGCCATGAGGCAGCAGCTCTACCACTGCGCCGCTGTATTGCAACCAAAACAAAGTCCATGGTTGATCACAGTTGCTGAGGTAGTGTTTAATGCTGTGCAGTGCTTAAGAGCCTGACGATTGTTGGAAAGAATGACATTTAATGGGAGGGGAAAAGAGTTGAATAACATTTTCGTGCATTTGGCACAGACATTGTGGCTGATGGGCCTGTTCCTGTGCTGTACTGTTCTATGTTCTATGTTCTATGAGATGATCTGTGCTGCCAATGTGCAGTAGAGTGCAAAAGCAGAGTTGCTGCCTCACAGCATCAGAGACCATTGTTCGATCCTGACTACGGGGTGCTGTCTGTACGGAGTTTGTACGTTCTCCCTGTGACCGCGGTGGTTTTGCTCCAGGAGCTCTGGTTTTCTCCCACACCCCAAAGACGTACAGGATTGTAGGTTAATTGGCTTGGCATCATTGTAAAGTGTCCCCCGTGTGTGTAGCTTAGGGTTAGTGTGTGGGGATCGCTGGTCGGTGTGGACTCGAAGGGCTGTTTCCAGGCTGTATCTCTAAACTAAACTAACATGTGACCTGACCCACCGAGTTCTTCCAGCACTTTGTGTTTTGCTCAAGATTCCAGCATCTGCAGGTCTGCTGATAGAGATGTGAAAGGCACTTTGGAAATGAAAACCATTTCCTCTTATCCACTGCAGCCAAGGTCAGGATCGAACCTGGGTCTCTGGTGCAGTGAGACAGCACCCCTACCTGTGTTGCTCTGCGCCACTGTGTCTTATTGTAAGTAGATAAATGAAAGGTACAAATAGATTACAGGGAGTGGTTAGTTTACATCACATTTGCTGTCTCAGATGTGATTTTTATATTATAAAATAGGGAGGGAGTAAGGCAAAGGCATTGAAGGTGCTGTGAAAATTAACCTCCATGTATTTCATAGGTTGATACGTTATAAGAGCAGAATTGGGTCATTCAGCCCATCGAGTCTACTCCGCCATTCAATCATGACTGATCTATCTTTCACTCTCAACCCCATTCTCCTGCCTTCTCCCTATAACCTCTCAGAATAAAAGGGCGTACCTTTTGAAAGATGAGGAGGAATTTCTTCAGTCAGAGGGTGGTGAATCCATGGTTTTAAAACAAACACACGGCTGGGGAGGCTAAGCAGTTGTGTATTTTTAAGGTGCAGATTGACAGATTCTTGATTAGTCTAGATGTCAGCGGTTATGGGGAGAAGGCAGGAGAATAAGATTGAGAGTGAAAGATAGATCAGCCATGATTGAATGGCGGAGTAGACTTGATGGGCCAAATGGCCTAATTCTGCACCTATAACCTATGGATGAGTTGGGCCAAAGGGCCTGTTTCAGTGCAGTATAACTGAGATTCTATGGCCCAATGATTACAATGTAATTTACTCTGGATAATGCATTTTTGTAAATTTGTTCGAAAGAATTTCGCTGTACTTTTGTACACGTGAACAAAAATGAACCATTGAAGTGTTGAACCATTGTGCATGATCGAGGCATTGCAATCGTATATTTCTTGTGTTTTAAGATGTTTTTTATTGCCATAGAGTCATAGAGTTATACAGCGTGGAAACAGTCCCTTCGGCCAAACTTCCCCACACAGGCCAACATGTCCCATCTACACTAGTCCCACCTGCCTGCGTTTGGCCCATATCCCTCTAAACCTATCCTATCTATGTGCCTGTCCGAATGTTTATTTAGCATTGCGATAGGACCTGCCTTAACTTCCTCCTCCGGCAGCTCATTCTATACACCCATCACCCTTTGTGTGAAAAAAGTTATCCCTCAGGATCCAATTAAATATTTCCCCTTCACATTAAACCTACAGTATGTCTTTTGGTTCTCAATTCCCCTACTCTGGGCATGAGACTCTGTGCGCCTACCCGATCTATGCCTCTCACGATTTTGTACATCTCTGTAAAGAACAATGCCATTTCAGATGACAGAGCAAGCTGTGAATTCCTCTGGGCAACATGTGGAGAAACCCCCATGAATGAATTTGTCCGAAGGGCCTGTCTTCTTCTTCTTCTTGCGTATGGCGTGCACAGCCTAAAGTTGTAGGTCAACTTGTTCTATTTGATCTATATGTTTGTGCATGTTGGGTTGATTGCATTAGTCAAAACAGGGCGGACCACGCAAAGGTTGAAATCTCCCACCCCGACATGCCTGTTTCCGTGCTGTATGACTCGATGACTTTGTGACGATAACTAAACTTAAAAAGAAAAAAACAGAGGCAGAAAGGGAGAGACAATGAGTCATGGAGTCATGGATAATTGTCGTAATCGCTGAGGTTGACACAGTTTAGGGAGGGTTACTGTCTCGCCACTGCACCTGGATAGAAAACGGGTCAGGCATTCAAACCCGGAGAATAGACATGCCGGAGTGAAGGATGAGCCAACTTTTTCCTTGCATTTTGTGGATGAATTGACCTGAAAAGTCAAACTTGTGTACAATAGGCAGTGAAAAGGGTAAGATACAGAGCGCAGAACATAGTTTCCAGCATTGTAGTGCATCAGTTCCATAGACAAAGTTCAATGTCCACAATGGGGTAGAGGTGAATCGGACAGAACCCAAGCTTATTGTTTAGTTAGTTCAGTGTAGTTTAGTTTAGCATCTCTTGCCTGACCTGCTGAGTTACTCCAGCATTTTGTGTCCACCTTGAACCTATGTCCTCTGGTCCTTGTTCCGCCTACTCTGGGCAAGAGACTCTGTGTATCTACCTGAATTATTCCTCTCATGATTTTTTACACCTGTATAAGATCACCCCTCATCCTCCTGCGCTCCAAGGTAGAGTCCCAGTCTACTCAACCTCTCTCTGTAGCTCCTTATAGTCAATAGCTCTCCATATACAGTGAAAAGATAAAGGGTATGATGTTAAGTACAAGATAAAGATCGATAAAGTCTGATTAAAGATAGTTCAAAGGTCTCCAATGAGGTAGATGGGAGGTCAGGACCACTCTCTAGTTGTTGATAGGATGGTTCAGTTGCCTGATAACAGCTGGGAAGAAACTGTCCTTGAATCTGGAGGTGTGTGTTTTCACACTTCTGTACCTCTTGCCTGATGGGAGAGGGGAGAAGAGAGAGTGCCCAGGGTGAGACTGGTCCTTGATTATGCTGGTGGTCTTGCCAAGGCAGCGTGACGGGGGTGGGAGGAGCTTTTAACAGGTCAGTCGAGACTTTCTGCTAATCTAGCTTAAGTTTGCAATGTCAGAAGTCGGTATTCCAATTACGTGTCTCATTCATATCATTACATGGACTCTGACTTTCAGTTGCTAAAAATATTATGTAAAAACAACACTGAACTATCCAACAGTTTCACGACACTGTTAACTCATCAGTCATTTTCTTAAAATGTTCAAATATTTTCAAAATGTGACTTTGGTATTCGAGGACAATAGATTGTCCTATTATGAATTTAGGATGGTGATTAATTTAGTTTCAGGGCATAAAGAGTGTTGTTGGTGGAGATGCCTTTCAAGATTGTCGAACCTGGATTTAGATAATTATACGTGGGTGAACAAAAGTACTGGAGAAACTCAACGGCTGAGGCAGCATCTATGGAGCGAAGGAAATAGGCAAAGTTTCGGGCCAAAACCCTTCTTCCTCCTCCGGGAACCGCACGGAAACCTTGGGTGGGGCGCAAAGTCGCCAGAGGTTTCCGTTCAGGTTTCCTAAGTGGGACGGGCATTAGGACTACCTGCAATTAGAGAAGTCAATGTTCATACCGCTGGGGTGCAAACTGCCCAAGCGAAATAGGGGGTGTTGCTCCTCCAATTTATGGTGGGCCTCACTCTGGCCATGGAGGAGGCCCAGGTCAGAAAGGTTGGATTTGGAATGGGAGGGGGAGTTGAAGTGCTGAGCCACCGGGAGATCAGGTTGGTTATTGCGAACCGAGCAGAGGTGTTCGGCGAAGCGATCGCCAAGCCTACGCTTGGTCTCACCGATGTAGAGCAGCTGACATCTAGAGCAGCGGATGCAATAGATGAGGTTGAAGGAGATGCAGGTGAATTATACTTAAGTTTCTACCACCCTGTGCCTTGGTCAAGCTCTCTGAACTCAATGTAAATGTTCAGAGATTCAGATTTATGTTAATAAATTCATAATAAGTTCTAGGAGCAGAATTAGGTCATTCGGCCCATCAATTCATTTGTGGTTGATCTATCTTTCCCTCTCAGTCCCATTCTCCTTCCTTCTCCCCAGAACCCCTGACACCCCTACTAATCAATAATCTGTCAATCTCCGTCTTAAAAATGCTTTTTAAAGGTACATCCTTTTACTCTGAGGCTATGGCTGCTGATCCTAGACTCTCCCACTGGTGGAAACATCCTCTCCAAATCCACTCTATCCAGGCTTTATACCATATGGATACAATTCCGATGCCAACCTAGACACCTAGGTACACCAATCCCATTTGCCTTTATTTGGCTCGTATCCCTCTGTACACGTGACAATATTAAACCAATACCAATACCAGAACAAGGGGCGACAAGATAACGTAGTGGTAGAATTACTGCCGTACATTGCTGCCTGACAAAGACAGACATCCAGGTTCGATCCTGACCACGGGTGCTAATTGTACAGAACTTGTTCATTCTCCCCATGACCTGCGTGGGTTTTCTCCAGGTGTTCTGGTTTCCTCCCACACTCCAAAGATGTACAGTTTTGTAGGGTTGGTAAGATTGTAAATTGTCCCTAGTGTGTGCAAGACAGTGTTAGTGTGCCGGGATCGCCAGTCGGCACGGGTCCAAAGGCCAGTTTCCCTCCTGTATCTCTAAACTAAAACTAAACAAGATATAGGCACAAGGAACTGCAGATGCTGGGACCTGGAGCAAAATACAAAGTGCTGGAGGAACATGAAGTGATTGAAGTAAGTTTTGTGCAGAAATTAGTTAGATAAAGGGTGTGTCCAGTTTCAAACTAAAATGTCGGTGTAAGCATATTGTAATTACTGCCGCACCCTGATACACAAATATTGCTGAATATCCAAAAAATACCTTCCCATTAGAACATAGCATAGAGCATAGAACAGTACAGGAACAGGCTGACCTGACCTGAAACATCACCTATCCATGTACATCATTTCCTGACCTGAAATATCACCTATCCATGTACTCCAGAAATGCTGCATGGCCTGCTGAGTTACTCCAGCACTTTTGAGTAATAACCAGCATCTGCAATTACTTGTCTCTACGTAATGTTTATACGAAACATACTGGTGTTTACTGGTGTTACTAGAATCATAGATTCATGCAGCGTGGAAACAAGCCCTTTAGCCAACTTGTCCACACTGACCAACATGTCCGATCTACACTAGTCCCACCTGCCTACGTTTGGCCCACATACATCCAAACCTGTCCGACCCATGTACCTGTCTAATAGTTTATTAAACGTTGCGATAGTCCCTGCCTCAACTACCTTCCACCGGCAGCTCATTGTAACGGGTATAGCTTGGACCCAATAGCAGCACAGAATCAGGCAGGTATAGTTGGTAACAAACTTTATTACGATACTGTAACACAGAGTAGTAACACAGGAATGGGTACACCGTACTCACACAGAGGCTCAGGATTGAGCGAGGGTTCCGAAGAGGGGCAGGCAGGAGACGTAGTCGGGGTAGCGGAAGGTCCGGTAACCAGGAGATCCAACACACGATGCAAACAAACCAGCGAGGATCAGACGAAAGGAGAGTCGAAGCCAGGCAGGAAGTCGGGAAATCGTTGGAGAGTCTTGCATGAATGCTGAGAACAATCTGGCACTGTGTGAACGGTGAGGAGAGTCTATATACCGTGTTAATTGGTGATCAGAGGCAACTGAGTGCAACAGGTGAGGAGAGTTGGGCTGCTGAGAGGGGAGTGGCAGGCAGGCAGGTGAAGTGGTTGAGAATGAGGAGAGGACAGACTGTGACAGAACCCCCCCTCAAGGGACGGCTCCTGACGTCCCAAAACAAAACAAAAAAAACAATAAAGAAAATAAACCCAATCCCACGGGTGGGAGGAGGGGGACCGGAGGAGGGCTACTATTCGTCTGAGACATCCATGTCCGCATCCTCCTCCATAGCATCAGAGGAAAGCTCCGTCTCGTCGTCACTGGGCGCCTCAGACGGAAGAGGGGACAGAGTCTCAGGGGTGGCGACCCCTCTAGGAGTTGCGGACTTGGACGGCTGGTCAGGATGATGCCGGTGAAACTCCCTGATGAGGGAGGCATCCAGGATGTGTCGGTCGAGCAGGAACCCAGGACCTCTCCTCTGGACCGTAACCCTCCCAATCGACCAGGTATTGGAGACCCCTCCCACGACGGCGGGAGCGCAGGAGGCGGTGCACCGTAAAGGCGGGGCCTCCGTCGATGAGACGAGGAGGTGGAGGAGGAGGGACTGCGGGGACCAGGGAGCTCTCCCGGACTGGCTTTACTCTGGACACGTGGAACGTAGGATGGACCCGCATGGAACGAGGCAACTTGAGCCTCACAGCCGCTGGGTTGATGACCTTCTGGATCTCAAAGGGACCGATGAACTTGGGTGCCAACTTCTTGGACTCCACCCTCAAGGGAAGGTCCCGGGTCGACAGCCACACCTTCTGGCCCGCGAGGTAGGCGGGGGCCTGGGTGCGGTGACGGTTGGCAGCCGTGGCGTTGGTGTTGGGGCCAGAGGCAGGCTCTTCCTTCGCCAAGAACTGTCGAGAGAGGGCATCGGGCTTCACGTTGCGGGACCCAGATCGGTAGGAGAGGGAGAAGTTGAAGCGGGTGAGGAAGAGAGACCAGCGGGCCTGACGAGAGTTGACCCTCTTGGCTGACTGGAGGTATTCAAGGTTCTTGTGGTCAGTCCAAACCAAGAAAGGCTGTTCGGTTCCCTCCAGCCAGTGACGCCATTCCTCCAACGCCAACTTAACCGCCAACAGTTCTCGGTTGCCAATATCATAATTCCTCTCAGCAGGGGTCAGGTGTCGGGAGAAGAAGGCGCATGGATGGAGCTTCTGGTCCCCGGCAGCCCGCTGGGACAGAACAGCTCCCGCCCCCACGTCGGAGGCGTCCACCTCCACCACGAACTGTCTCTCTGAGTCCGGAACTTGGAGGATGGGGGCCGATGTAAACCGTGTCTTGAGTGTCTGAAAAGCTTCGTCGGCCGCGGCAGACCACCGGAACGGAACCTTGGAGGAGGTGAGTGCCGTGAGGGGTGCGGCCACAGTACTGTAGCCACGGATGAACCATCGGTAAAAATTGGCGAACCCCAGGAACCTTTGGAGCTGCTTGCGGGAGTCAGGAACAGGCCAGGTGGTGACAGCAGAGACGTTGGCGGGGTCCATCTTGATGTTGCCTTGGCCAACGATGTATCCTAGGAAGGAGACTGACGGGGAGTGAAACTCGCACTTCTCAGCTTTAACGAAGAGAGAGTTCTCCAGGAGCCGATGTAGAACTGCCTGGACGTGGTGTACGTGTTCCTCCTTGGTCCGTGAAAAGATGAGGATGTCATCAATATAGACGAACACGTACTTGTTCAACATGTCTCTGAGAACGTCATTGACCAAAGCCTGGAAGACGGCCGGGGCGTTGGTGAGGCCAAAGGGCATCACCAGGTATTCATAATGTCCCGTGGGAGTGTTGAAGGCGGTCTTCCACTCATCTCCCTCTTTGATGCGGACCAAGTGGTAGGCGTTGCGTAGATCCAACTTCGAAAAGATGGTGGCTCCCTCCAGGAGCTCGAAAGCAGAGGAGATGAGTGGGAGAGGGTAGCGATTCTTCACCGTGATGCCGTTGAGCCCCCGGTAATCTATGCAGGGACGCAGAGATTTGTCCTTCTCCACGAAGAAGAACCCAGCCCCAGCAGGAGACGAGGAGGGACGGATGAGACCAGCAGCCAAGGAGTCGTTTATGTATTTCTCCATGGCGCCTCTCTCAGGGGCGGACAGGGAGTAAAGGCAACCCCTAGGAGGAGCGGAACCAGGCAGGAGGTCTATGGCGCAGTCATAGGGCCGACGAGGAGGAAGGGAGGTGGCCCTAGACTTGCTAAAAACCTCCCCAAATTCATGGTACTCGGCTGGGACCCCCGTCAGATCTGGAGCAGGTGGCCGGTTGAGGAGCTGAGGCTTGCTTCAGGCACACTTGGTGGCAGGAAGGGCTCCAACCCAAGATGACACCCGTCCTCCAGTCGATGTTGGGGTTGTGTCGCCGAAGCCAGGGGTAACCCAGGATGAGGGGAAGACGGGGAGACTGCAGGATGTGGAACTGGATGGTCTCATGGTGATTACCAAACAGGAGCATGCGCACTGGGACCGTCTGGTGAGAAACAGTCCCCAGGAGATAGCCGTCGAGGGCGTTGGCGGGAACAGGTTCAGGCAGGGGAACACAACTGATGCCAAGCTGGCGGGCTAGTTCCTTGTCCATAAGATTAATGTCACAACCAGAGTCTATGAAGGTGGCGAGGGTGTGAAAACCATCAGACAACAGCAGACGGGCATGACAAAGAGGGCGTCGGGCAGAGGGAAGTTCAGAGGTTCGACTCACCAGTAATTCCTCCGCTACTGGTGAGTCTGGCCTTTTACTGGACACTTGGAGATGTAATGACCCGCCAGGCCACAGTAGAGACAGAGGTTCCCCCGACGTTCCCGTTCCTCGGGGGTGAGACTGGTGCGACCCACCTGCATGGGTTCGGGTTGCCTCGACGGATGCCCCGACGAGGGTAGTCCAGTCTCCAGAGGAAAATGAGCTTGGGTGGATAGCTGGCGGTCCGTCTGTCCCTGTCGCCTCTCCCGACGTCTCGCCAGGATGCGTCGGTCCAGACGGGTCGTTAGCTCGATAAGCCCATCCAGAGAAGAAGGAAGGTCGTGGGACACCAACTCATCCTTGATATAGTCATTCAAGCCCAGCAAGAAAGCGTCACACTGGGCCGGGGCGTTCCAATCACTCTGACGGGCCCTGGTGCGAAAGTCGATGGCGAAGTCAGCGACGCTCTGGTTCCCCTGGCTCAACCCCAGCAGACCTCCCGCAGCGTCCGGCCCCATCGAAACCTCACCGAACACCTTGCGAAGCTCCGCGGCGAAGACCTGGAAAGAGGAGCAAGCCGGCGTGCGTCGCTCCCATTCAGCCGTTCCCCACAGCCGAGCTCTGCCAGTCAGGTGATTAATGGTAAACGCCACTCTCGCCGCTTCCTGGGCGAAGGTGTAGGGCTGTAGGGCGAAGAGAATGGAACAGTTCGTGATGAATGGGTTGCAGCCCTCCGGGTCTCCAGCGTAGTGCTCTGGGGTTCCCACCCGAGGCTCAGGTGATGGTCCTGGCGGACCGGGAGCTGGTGCTGTCGGAGCCGGAGGCGAAGCATGGGGTGTAGCCTGGGCGAGGGTGGTCGTCAGCTGTTGGACCTGGGTGGCTAGTGCAACCAATGCTTGCTCCTGGTTTGACACAGCCTGTCGAACCTCAGAGTTGGAGGCAGTGAGCATAGCTTCGTGCTGCAGGAGCGTGTGCTCAATCCTCTCGAAGCGGTTTGACGGAGACGTTGTGTGCACTGAGTCCATTGTTGGCCAGATTGTACTGTAACGGGTATAGCTTGGACCCAATAGCAGCACAGAATCAGGCAGGTATAGTTGGTAACGAACTTTATTACGATACTGTAACACAGAGTAGTAACACAGGAATGGGTACACCGTACTCACACAGAGGCTCAGGATTGAGCGAGGGTTCCGAAGAGGGGCAGGCAGGAGACATAGTCGGGGTAGCGGAAGGTCCGGTCACCAGGAGATCCAACACACGATGCAAACAAACCAGCGAGGGACAGACGAAAGGAGAGTCGAAACCAGGCAGGAAGTCGGGAAATCGCTGGAGAGTCTTGCATGAATGCTGAGAACAATCTGGCACTGTGTGAACGGTGAGGAGAGTCTATATACCGTGTTAATTGGTGATCAGAGGCAGCTGAGTGCAACAGGTGAGGAGAGTTGGGCTGATGAGAGGGGAGTGGCAGGCGAAGTGGATGAGAATGAGGAGAGGGCAGACTGTGACACTCATTCCATATACCCATCACCTTTTATGTGGAAAAAGTTACCCCCTCAGATTGCTGTCAAATCTTTTCCCCTTCACCTGAAACCTATGCCCTCTGGTTCTTTATTTCCCTACTCTGGGCAAGAGACTCTGTGCATCTACCCAATCTATTCCTCTCATGATTTAATACACCTCTGTAAGATCACCCCTCATTCTCCTGCGCCCAAGGAATAGAGTCCCAACCTGCTCAACCTCTATCTACAGCTCAGACCCTCGAGTTCCCGCAATATCCTCGTAAATCTCTCTGCACCCTTCACAACTTCACAACATCTTTCTTGTAACATTGTTCTGAAAAAATACTCTAAATGTGGCCTCACCAATGTCTTATATAACTGCAACATGACCTCGCAACTTCTATCCTCAATACTCTGACAGATGGCCAATGTGCCAAAAGCCTTTTCAACCACCCTATCTACCTGCGATGCCACTTTCAAGGAATTATATACCTGCACTCCTCGATCCCTCTGTTCTACAACACTCCCCAGAGCCCTACCATTCACTGTGTACGTCCTCCCCATGTTAGACTTTCCTAAATGCAATACCTCACATTTCTCTGTATTAAATTCCATCAAACATTCCTCAGCCCACTTGGCCAATCGATCAAGATCCTGCTGCAATCAACTACCTCCTCCAACAGCTTGTTCCATACATCCACCACCCTTTGTGTAAAAAAGTTGCTCTTCAGCTCCCTATTAAATATTCCCCCCCCTCACCTTAAACAGCATGGAGAATAGTCATACAGCATGCAGACCATTCGGCCCACCGCAACTATAGTAACCAGTGGCACAAGCCTTCACTAATCCGATCTACCAGTACAAGATACAAGGTACAAGATACATTTATTTGTCACATGTGCCAGATGACACAGTGAAATGTGATCACCATACGGCCATACAATAAAAATAAAGAACACAACACGATAGAATTCAACATAAAACATCCCCACACAGCAGAATCAAAGTTTCCCACTGTGAGGGAAGGCATCAAAGTCAGTCATCTTCCTCTAATAATCCCCAATGTTCACCCGTGGTCGGGGCCTCCCCGAGCCCTCTGCAGTCGCCGCTATGGGCCCGCTCGCCGGGGTGATGTAAGTCCGACGTCGGGGCTGGGGGACCTCTTCAGCGGCCTGGACATCACAGTCGGCCACCTCCTACCGGAGTCTGCGGCTCCCAAAGTCCGGGCGGAGATTCAACGCTGTCGGCCCTCGGCAAAGGGCCCCAGGACTCCGCAATGATGGTCAGCGCTGCCCGCATTGGGAGCTCTCCCAAACCGCAGCTCCACGATGTTGGAGCAGCGGCCCAACACTCCGGAGCTCCAAACAGCGATCCAGGTAGGCATCGCCCGCTCCGTGGTGTACCGAGCGCTGCGCCACCGCTGTTGCAGCTCTCGTCCGGTTCCCGGCAGGAAAGGCCGCTCCGATCCAGGTGGTAGGCTGCGAGGAGGGGGCGAGGATGCGACTCGGAGAATAGTCGCATCCCCGCCAGGAAGCGACTGGGAAACAGTTTCCCCCTTACCCTCCCCCCCTCCCCCACATAGAAAAGTCAAAGTTTCCCCCCAAAACAAACTTTAAACTGACTAAATTTTTTTTTTAAAGATTGAAAAGACAAACAGGCTGTAGGCAGAGGCTGCTGTCACTGCGGCGCCCCTATTACTGCAGCCTTCAATGCCTGAACAATTCAGTTTAGTTTCATTCAGTTTAGTTCACTTTAGTTTAGTTTAGTGTATTATCACGTGTACCGAGGTACAGTGAAAAGCTTTTGTTGCGTGCTAACCAGTCAGCATGATTACAATCAAGCCGTCCACAGTGTACAGATAAAGGGAATAACATGATTAATGTTTAGTGCAAGATAAAACTAGTAAAGTCTGATGAAAGATAGTTAGAAGGTCTCCAATGAAGTGTGAAATGTGAAGTCAGAGGAAGGAATATAGGTGCAGACACAAACTTCTGCAGATGCTGGATTATGAAAAAAGACAAAGTGCTGGAGTAACTCAGCAAGTCAGGCAGCATCTCTGAAGAACTTGGACAGCTGACATTTTAGGTCAGATTGCAGAAGACAATTTATGTCTTATTTTAATTGTAATATAAAACTGACGACTGTGACTGTAAATTATCAGTATGGGTGAGGTCTGTGTACAAATTTGAGAGCTCCTTCCCAGCACCCAGTTAAAATTCCATTATTTGTTTAGTAAATTGCCGAACCTGTCCATGAACATGCCTGCCCTGCCGAGCTTCCTGACTTTGCCAGAGGCATCAATCTGCCTGCTTATGTTATTTACAATAAAACGACCATGTGCCTCGGGGAGAGGCGAGTTGTCTGTTCCCTGTCATAAAGCTGCCTGACCGGTCCATCACCTGCACGCACCCAGTTTTACAAACATAGATCTGTTTGCATCGATTACTAACCATAAACGTTTGTTCAAGGCACGCGCGATGGAAAGTTTAAACAACAGTTGCAACATTTCAGAAGTAATTTACAGGCAATGCCACTGCTGACAGCTAAACAATAAAGAATTTGCGAGCTACAAGGAACCACTCATGCTGGATTACAATAAAAGACAATAAGTGCTGATCTAAATCAGTGGGTTAGTCAGCATCTCTGGAGAGCATGGATAGGAGACTTTAGAGACACAGCATGGAAACAGGCCCTTTGGCCCATCGAGTCTGTGCCAACCAGTGATCACCCCATTCACTAATGTATTCATGTATCTCACTACATTGACAATAATAATTTCTGCTTTATTTTTTGTCATGTATTATTTCAGTTGTAATTTAAACTCAAACATTCACAGGAGTTTAGTGAGTGCTGACATGTCTTGCCCCACCTCAGACAAGTTCAGATCAACCTCGGAGAGCAGGTGCAAGAGACTACACCCATTGCGACTACAATGGCGCATTGTGTCTACTTGTCCCCACACGAGAAGCTGCAAACACAGCAACTTTGATCTCCCATGGAGTGTGCTCTGAACAGGTTCAAGAAAAGCTTCTTCCCAATAACCCACAGGCTCTTGAATGCTACAAACACCAACTAAATTATGAACTAAGAACCGTCTTGGTTGCACTAACGACCAAAGGGCTTGTTTCCACACTGTATGACTCTTTGACACAAAGCCATGTTTCCAGAAGATCTTGTGGAAAAATCTGTCATCGCCGATCAACTGGACACTGACAACTTGCACTCATTTTCCAAACACACTTTATTTACTCGTGCTCAAGTAGAGCAGCACAGAACCAGTTACCGCACTGCTCTGAAAGTCCACTGGGAACAGTTAATTCTTATACAGATTGTGACCCTTGAAATTGTGCACAATTCTCAAAACACTGAATAGAATAGAATGCAATTTATTGTCATTCAAACCTAGGTTTGAACGAAATATAATTTCTACAGTTTTTTTTAACATTATAAAACAATCCAAGACCCACACTTAACACAGTTTACATAAACATCCATCACAGTGAGTCTCCAACATCTCCTCACTGTGATGGAAGGCAAAGTCTTTATCTCTTCCCTTTGTTCCTTCTCCCGTGGTCCAGCAGTCCAACTGCAGTGTCGAGGAGAACTGGGGCTCCGATGTTAAAGCCCCCAGCGGGCGATGGTAAGTCCTTAAGCCGTTTAAGCCACGCCGGGTGATGTTAGGCCCCGGCTCCATGTCCTTAAACCCGCGATTCCAGCGGGAGAAGTCGCCGTTGCGGAGCTCGGAAAAGCGGTCTCCCACCAGGGACCTGCGAGCTCCCGATGTTCCCGTCCACCGGGTCTGCGGCCGGTGCCTCTGAACTCCAAAAGTCGGGTCGCAGCCGCACGCCACCACAGCTCTTCCCGCTCCGAAGTTGGCCAGCTCCGCGATGTCAGTTCCGCAGGCTCTGCAACTGGAGCCCCCAGGTTAGTCCTGGCCGGAGGCCGCCGCCGGCTCCACGATGTTAGGCCCAACGACATCCGAGACCCGACAGGGAATAGTCGGGTCCCCGCACAGGGAAGAGATTTAAACGGTTTCCCCCACAGCCCCCCCCACCACCCCCCACATACACACAGCTAAAAAAAATAATAAAAACTAACTCAAGACATACATTTAACAAGACAAAAATAAAAAAGACAGACGACTGTAGTCGGGCCACTGCCGTTAGGCGCCGCCACTAACAAATGCAATGGTAGACAAAAATGCTGGAGAAACTCAGCGGGTGAGGCAGCATCTATGGAGCGAAGGAATAGGTGATGTTTCGGGTCTGAAGAAGGGTCTCGACCCGAAATGTCACCTATTCCTTCGCTCCATAGATGCTGCCTCACCCACTGAGTTTCTCCAGCATTTTTGTCTACCTTCGATTTTCCAGCATCTGCAGTTCTTACTTAAACAATACAAATGCAATAACACTAATACAAGTAAAACTACATGATAATTAACCCTTTATCTAATTTTAGTAAGGATGACTATCAAGAACCTTGTAGTGTGCGCAAAGGGACACCTATCATGACATTGGTGTGCTTCAATGAATTCCTAAAGGTCATTATGCTGTACAACATCCTTAACCTTTGTCATACTGCAGCTTCCACAAATCCAGATGAAGGGCCAATAATTTGAAACTAAGTGGACATCCATTTAGGACAGAGAAAAAGCAAAATCCTTCCTCTTTGACAAAAAATATCCTTGTCAAAGCTTGTGGATGCAGAATCCTTGGATGTTTTTAAGACATTGGTCGATCGATCCTCGACGAGCAAGGGGATGAAAGGTTACCAGGGATAAGGGAGAATGTAGATTTAAGGCTACAATCACATCAGTCACGGTTTGCATTGACGGCGCCAAAGTAGAGATAGTTGAAAGTTTCAGATTCCTAGGAGTAAATATTACCAACAACTTCTCCTGGACCACCATATTGAAGCAGTGGCCAAGAAAGCACACCAACACCTCAATTTACTTCAAAGGTTTCTGAGGTTTGGCATGTCCCCAACAACTCTATAGATGACCCGTACAAAGGCATTTTATCGGGATGCGTCACAGCATGGTTTGGAAACAGCTCCACCCAAGACCGCAAGATATTGCAGAGAATTGCGGACGCAGCCCAGACCATCACACAAAACAACCTCCCATCCATTGATTCCATTTGTACCTCATGCTGCCTCGACAAGGCCAGCAGCATAAAGGAGCAATCAAGGATAAGTCACACCATGGCCACTCCCCTCTCCCATCAGGCAAAAGTCAAGTCATGTCGTCACTTTTATTTCTATAGCACATTTAAAAACAACTCTCGTTGACCAAAGTGCTTTACATTGGTGGAGGTACTAGCGTTATACAAACAGAGGTACATGGATCAACAATACATAAATAAATACATACATACATCCAGCCCTCCCTCGGAGGACCTCAAGAAAAGCTTGAGAGTAGAAATAAGTTTTAAGTCTAGACTTAAAAGAGTCGATGGTGGGGGCAGTTCTGTTGGGAAGAGGGATGCTGTTCCACTGTCTAGGAGCTGCATTTGCAAAAGCGCGATCACCCCTGAGCTTATGCCTAATAATAATAATAATAATACATTTTATTTATGGGCGCCTTTCAAGAGTCTCAAGGACACCTTACAAAAATTTAGCAAGTAGAGGAAAAACATGTAAACGGAATGAAATAAATAGTAGAGACATGACTAGTACACAAATTAAAGACAGAATTCAATTCAAAGCACAATATGAGGCAATTCAAGCATAGATGAAAAGGGAGGGGGACGTGGGGCTAAGGATAGGCAGAGGTGAAGAGATGGGTCTTGAGGCGGGACTGGAAGATGGTGAGGGACACGGAATTGTGGATCAGTTGGGGGAGGGAGTTCCAGAGCCTGGGAGCTGCCCTGGAGAAGGCTCTGTCCCCAAAACTGCGGAGGTTGGATTTGTGGATGGAGAGGAGACCGGCTGATGTGGATCTGAGGGACCGTGAGGGTTGGTAGGGGGAGAGGAGGTCAGTGAGATATGGGGGGGCCAAATGGTGGAGGGCTTTGTAGGTGAGGACCAGGATTTTGTAGGTGATCCGGTGGGAGATGGGAAGCCAGTGAAGTTGTTTGAGGACTGGGGTAATGTGATGCCAGGATTTGGTGTGGGTGATGAGTCGGGCGGCTGCGTTATGCCTAGACCGCGGGATGGTCAGTAACCCCAAGTCAGCTGACCTGAGGGACCTGGAGGTGGTGTGATGGTTAAGCAGATTTTTGATGTTGGTGGGGGCAAGCCTGTTAAGGGCTTTGTAAACATAAATAAGGATCTTGAAATTTATATGGAACCGCACAGGAAGCCAGTGGAGAGGGGCCAGAATCGGGGTGATGTGGTCCCTTTTCCGGGTGCCCGTCAGGAGTCTCGCTGCGGAGTTTTGGACCAGTTGCAGGCGGGTCAGGGTAGATTGGCTGATGCCAGTGTGAAGGGAGTTGCAGTAATCGAGGCGGGAGGAGATAAATGAGTGGATGATCTTTTCGAGGTCGTCAATTTGGAGGAATTGTTTTATTTTAGCTATCGTCCGAAGCTGGAAGAAACTAGCTTTTACCACGGCAGCGACTTGTTTGTCAAATTTCAATGCTGAGTCAAATATCACACCAAGGTTTTTGACGTGAGGTTTGAGTAATGGGGTAAGGTTTCCAAGGCTGCCTGCTATCATTTTGATTGAGTCCAAGGGGCCGAGTAGGATGACCTCAGACTTACTCTCGTTCAGTTGGAGGAAGTTCTGGGCCATCCAACACTTTATATCCTCAAGGCAGTGGATAAGGCTGTGTAGATTTGATCGGTTGTTGGGCTTCAGGGGGAGCTTGTGTTGTGCATCGTCTGCATAGCAGTAGAAGGAAATGCCGTGCCTTTGAATGACTTGGCCTAAGGGGAGCATATACAGAGAGAAGAGAATGAGGCCAAGGATGGAACCTTGTGGAACCCCGCAGCAAAGGCTAGCTGGAGAGGAGAAAGAGTTGCCTATGTTTGTAGAGAAACTCCTATCTTTGAGGTAGGAGATGAACCAGCTCAGGGCAGTGCCATCAATACCAACCCCGTACCGGAGACGGGCAATTAGGATGGTGTGGTCGACTGTATCAAATGCTGCGCTGAGGTCGAGAAGTTGCAGGATTGCACAGTCGCCGGAGTCAACGGTGAGCAGTAGCTCATTATGTACCTTCAACAAGGCAGACTCTGTGTTGTGGTGGGTCCTGAAACCTGATTGGAAAGTTTCCAGGATAGTGTTTTGGTGAAGGTAAGGCATAAATTGACTTAAAATTACCTTTTCAAGGACTTTTGAAAGGAAAGGCAGTTTAGAAATGGGTCTGTAGTTGCTTGGCAAGGTAGAGTCTTGGTTAGGTTTTTTCAGGAGGGGCTGGACCACCATGTGCTTGAAGCAGTTAGGAACAGTGCCAGCGGCCAGAGAACTGTTGATGATGGCGAGGATGCTGGCGCCGGCTATTGTAATGACATCCTTCAGAAGGGCAGAGGGGACAACGTCGAGGGGGCATGTAGTAGATTTCATGGTGGTGACCAGCTTTACAAGGGAGGGTAAAGTAACGGGTTGGAAGCAGTCTAATTTTGAAGAAAAGACCAATGAGACAGCTAGGTCACGGATGGGAGGGGAAATATTCGTTCTGATGTTCATAACTTTGCTGGTGAAAAATGTAGTAAATTCTTTGCACTTAGCAGGGGACCCAGCTAAGCTGGTACTGGGGGCAGAACATATGATAGAGGTGATGGTACTAAAAAGGACCTTGGAGTTATAGAAACATAGAAACATAGAAAATAGGTGTAGGAGTAGGCCATTCGGCCCTTCGAGCCTGCAATATGATCATGGCTGATCATCCAAATCAATATCCCATACCTGCCTTCTCTCCATACCCCCTGATCCCTTTAGCCACAAGGGCCACATCTAACTCCCTCTTAAATCTAGCCAACGAACTGGCCTCAACCACCTTCTGTGGCAGAGAATTCCACAGATTCACCACTCTCTGGGTAAAAAATGATTTTCTCATCTCGGTCCTAAAAGACTTCCCTCTTATCCTTAAACTGTGTCCCCTTGTTCTTGACTTCCCCAACATCGGGAATAAGCGTTATGGGCGTTTTTGTAAATAAGGTCGGAAAAGTATTGTGTTCTCGCAGATTTTATTGCTTCTTGGTATTTGAGAAGATTGTATCTCCAAATTTCAAAGGAGATTTGAAGCTTATCAGATTTGTACTTCTGTTCTGATTTTCCGCACTCTCTTCTTAGGGCTCTAGTGGTGTCATTGAGTCAGGGCCATCCTTTAGGCTTAGGGTTTTCATTTTAAGAGGAGCAACAGAATGGAAGAGCAAGTGGTATTGAATAAACATAGAAACATAGAAACATAGAAAATAGGTGCAGGAGTAGGCCATTCGGCCCTTCGAGCCTGCACCGCCATTCGATATGATCATGGCTGATCATCCAACTCAGTATCCCATCCCTGCCTTCTCTCCATACCCCCTGATCCCTTTAGCCACAAGGGCCACATCTAACTCCCTCTTAAATATAGCCAATGAACTGGCCTCAACTACCTTCTGTGGCAGAGAATTCCACAGATTCACCAGAGTGGTGAATCTGTGGAATTCTCTGCCACAGAAGGTAGTTGAGGCCAGTTCATTGGCTATATTTTTTACACAGAGAGTCTGTGTAAAAAATGAT